>NW_027656253.1:0-123875 GCF_964235325.1 Thermobia domestica | reverse complement strand
CATCTATTTTCTTTTGTAATTGCATTTGCAAAATTTTACATTTATAGGTATTTGTAGAAGAGTGAGAAAAAAGCTAAAACTTCCTTTTGTTACGAAATCTAGTATGACTAGGACAGTACAAAGAAAAAAAAGTAAAATTTCGACAACTATACAAATCAAATAATTAACACGAGAGAGAGAGCTTTCTATTGATCCTTGTTTCGGTTGGTAGTGTGCGTCAATAACTCAAGAGCATGCATTATCTATATCGCTGTTATTATTATTATTATTATTATTATTATTATTATTATTATTATTATTATTATTATTATTATTATTATTATTATTATTATTATTATTATTATTATTATTTAATTTTAACCATATCAATTTTAATTTTTACCTGCTCTCTCGTGGCTATGTAGATAGAGAACACGTCTTTGGAGTGGGAGACCCGGTTCCGATTTCTGGCGAGAGCTCATGTGGTATGGATCGCACGTTAAGATGTGATACCACGTCTCATATAGCCTCGCTGCTGAACGGGACGCTAAACTCAAATCAAACTAACTTTAAAGTAATGGAAACAACTTAAAATAATCGTCCCCTTTAACATAAAGTAAAACAAATAGACTTCAATAGATATTTTTTATTGTTTCTTTATGAATAGTACACTGGTAGTCTATAATTCGTACACTTTGTGTTTCAAATTTCACACACTATTCATTGCTTAACAAGGAGTAATAATAATAATAATAATAATAATAATAATAATAATAATAATAATAATAATAATAATAATAATAATAATAATAATAATGTATATATATGGTGAGTTATTATTCTTAAAAATACTTCTGGTTCGCTTTTAGTATGTAAAGCCTGCTCACCTCGTCCCCTAGAACAATTTGCTGGCTACGCCACTGAGTTTGGGTAATACTGAGAATCAAGACTTTAGGATGATAATAAAACTCTATCAAGAAGACAAAGAAGGTAGAAGATAAAGGTATCGGCTGTTGTTACATATAATAATAGTTTCCGATGTAAAATGTTCCAAAACCACTCCGTACTTCATTATTTTACTTTTCCCCGTTTTGAAACTAGTACGTAGTATAGAATGTAGAGCACATATTTATCTTTTTTTTCTTCCTCCGTACAAAAGTGGGCTCAGTTGGGTTTTTAAGAAAACTTGTTTTCTTTTCTTCATCATCTTCTTCTAATTCCCTCCCTCTCTTCCTTATGGTATTTCATTGCAGTTCCATACCAATACACTCATGTGTCCTCATTTACAAAATATTTCCGTGTTTTCATACGAACATGATATCTGTGCTATGAAGATTTAAAAAAAAATGTTAAAACTAAGCTACAAATAGTGAAATGTATATGTATATGTGTGTTTATATTAAACATATTTCTTCTTCTTCTTCTTCAAAATCTTAATCATGTCGTGTATATATGTATATGATGAAGTGATGACTAATGCATCCATACAGAGAATTTCTAATTAGAGTGCATGTATTATGTTGAATAGCTAGGTTGTAGAGGTCAGTTAAAAAGTAGACGACTCATTCAATCTTCCGATATTTTTAATACTTTTTTAATAGTATGTAAGCGAAAGTAACTTATATTATTGATTAGTGTTATTGCTTAGATTGGATTGCTTCCTTATTCACCAGCGAGGCTACAACAGGTGTGAACCTACAGTTTAAAATGGAATCTGAACCATGTTAAAAAAAAAGCTCTCTCACATCATGATCGAACCCGAGACCCCTTGTACAAAATGCGTGCGCGCTAGCCACTATACCAACGGCGAAGCTCTAGTGCAGAGTTCATTGAAATAATGTTTCAGTAAACTGAATGGATAACACGTCTGATTCGATTCACGGTGGAGAATACAAGATTATTAAATTGAACCAGCATTGTAAGGCAATTTGCAGAGCTACGTAAATTAAGAACTAGCGAACTGTAGACTAAAATAATAGGCCTAATCGTGTTAGAACTGACGAGCTTACTACGCATCGCCGAGCTGACCCTGCGTCCTTTGCTTCGTCATACCTCTTCCTGGGCTGTACTTACTTCAGTGATTATTCATATTGTTACATTTCGAATTATTTGTTATTTATTATTCTAGATACAAATTAGCCCCCTCCGCTGGTCCGATGACCAGCACGTGAAACTTTGATGCACATGATATCGGGTTCGATTCCCGGTGAGGAAATAATAAATGGATAAAAAGTTTTCATTCTACCTTAAACTATAGGTCCACGTATCATATCATATAGTCAACGAACAAGACTATAAATAAGGAAAATAACGGGAAAGTAATAAATCGACCAGCGAATTAACGAGAAAGTAATTAAACGAATAGTTAAAGATACCATCTCTTCTTCGACCGGTAGAACCGACGAAAAATCGTAGTCAAGATAGCTAAGCGTCAAGTTTGAATCAAGACACTAACGATTGTGAAGCGACGTCAGAACACTAATCACTAGCCTACGCCTTCTCAATATATACAATCGTTATAAATATTAGAGTGAAATTTAAAAAAAAATGACTGTCATTGAACGATTATCAGTAGATACGATTTTTTAACAAAGGCCTATCAGAAGAAAGAAAGAAAAAAGTATATACAATATGTCTATATCTGTATATTTCATAAGTATTTTATCGGCCGGAAAATTGCTGCCAAGTGTGAATAACAAAAATTTTCCGCGAGCGAAAACAATAGGTTTCGTCCATATTTTTTTCCAATGAATATCTTTCTGTTTTTAACTGTTGCATCATTTTTAAAGTCTAATGTATTAATTTTCCAACAGAGTGCAAATAAAAATATGAAATTGAAGGCAAATGTATATTAAAATTTTCAGTGCTCTATACTACTACTACTACTACTACTACTACTACTACTACTACTACTACTACTAATAATAATAATAATAATAATAATAATAATAATAATAATAACTATTATTATTATTATTATTATTATTATTATTATTATTATTATTATTATTATTATTATTATTATTATTATTATTATTATTATTATTATTATTATTTCAGACTCCAATTTTTCATATAAAAATAAGACGGGAAAAGCTGCCCATCACCTCTCTGAAAAGTCTTGCCCTCTTACATACATTTGAAAAGATATTTTCAACAAGACCGTACGTAAATAATTTCATTTTCAGCTATTGAGAGATGAAAAAATTGTATTTTCAAAATTAAACTTTTGGTATCCGGTTATTCACTAATATCTAAGTTGGTCACTTGTTTAAGTAGAAATATTACTTTTTTTTTTTTTTTAAGCTTTCGTGTATAACGTGCGAAAAGAAAATACACTGAAATAATTAATAATCAACAATGGTAACTACAATAATAGGAGAAATCCTGAAATATCCTTAGCCAGATTCGATCCCGGGACTTCCCAATTGCGAAGTAAGGACTCTTAAAGCATTGGTGTCAAGTCCATAGATTTTCAATTAAGATTTTAATGTTAAGGGCTAGACATACTAAAAAATAATACAAAATTTACCATTTTTCTTTTGTTTATTTTTCATACGTGAAAGGAGATAATGAAATGCAACTTACGATAATCATCGATAATGTTATTCTACAACACAAGATATGAACCTGAAGAATTTTCAGTGTTGCCACTCATAGAAATTACAGTGTTACCAGAATAACATTTCTTCCAAAATCCAAGTTAAGACAGCGATTAGAGGAACGAACTCAACTGCATTTGATTACTTATCATGTTGTTTTGGTATCCTGTGAACTACTTTTTAAATAACATTATTATTTAATTTTAATAACAGTATGCTAAAACTATTTTGTTTATTATAAACTAAATACAAACGTTAATTTAAAAAATAATTCAAAGGATCCCAAGACAACATGATACGTAGTCAAATGCAGTTGAGTTCGTTCCTCTAGTCTCTGCCTTAACTTAGATTTTTGAGGAAATTATTCTGGCAACACTGAAAATTCTTTAGGTTCATATTTTTTGTTGCAGAATAACTATCTATGATTGTGGTAGGTTGCATTTTATAATCTCCTTTCATTTATGAAAAACAAGCAAAAGAAAAATGGTAAATTTTGTTTAATTTTTAGTATGTTAGGCACTTAATGACACTTATAATGACAAATTTATATATTTTAAGAAAGAAAATAACTTATTGACTGTGATAAATATACTTTTAAAAAGATCATGATATACTGTGCTGCAAATAGCACAGCTCAAATAACTACATATGACTATTTTCTTTTTCGTAGAGTAGTTAGAAGGATATACGTATATGGCAAAAGCTCATTGCCGTCATACAAATGTTGCACATACACATATACTAATAACGTATTACAAATACGTACGTGTGCAAAGTACACACAATCTGTGTCTGCACCACACAATGGAAGAAGAGTACAGAGCTAAAAACAACGAGAGAGCTTTCACCAAAGCCTCTTGTGTGGCGGGCCGGCGGTATGCGTTTGCGTAGACCGGCACCCACACAAGAGAGTTTTGTAATTTACCAAAATACTTCTATTTAGTCAACCAAAGTTTCTGCAAAACACCAACTATAACTCGAGCGGCAAAGTTATACTGGAAACAGGAACTCAGCTAACAAAACAGTCTGAAGAATCTTAGTATTACACGGTAGCGTTGGCCGTGGCCAAGACTTATCTTCTAATGGAAACAATGGAATCGTTATCCTGATTAAGGTTTGATAACCAACAATCCTTTGGGATATCTCTTGAAACAAAACTCGACAAATATGTTCCTTGCAGTAAGCCTGCAGTTTATTGGCTCTAAGCAAATTACAAGAACCAGAGCCGGGGCGATAGTGTAAGTACTGTGTCTATATATAAAAGAGTTTTAACTTACGTGGCGACGTTCCAATAGGTAGTAAAAATAACTCACTAAAAATCACTGATAAACAAACAAACTTGACTGTAGCACTTTTCACAAAATAAAACAAAACTGCACTAGACTGGGAGGGCACGAATCAGTCCTAGTGGGTAGGTAGGTAAGAGGTATACTATTTGATCTACCGGTCTGCGAACAGACATCAAATAGGGTAGGCTACCAGAGGTTAAGAACAGGTTACCGTTTGATCTACCGGTCTGCGAACAGACATCAAACAGGGTAGGTGTAAAGGTTACCGTTTGAACAAATTTGGTTACCAGAAGGAATTGAGGTTACCGTTTGATCTACCGGTCTGCGAACAGACATCAAACAAGGAAGGTGTAAGGGTTTACCGTTTGATCTACCGGTCTGCGAACAGACATCAAACAGGGAGTCACTATTTGATTACCGGTGCGTTTTAGGCCAGCTAAGCAATGAACTTAGAGTCTGTCAAAACACACATCAAATAGGGGTGCGACAGAACTTTAGCCGTCAACTTCCTAAGCTTGCCAGCAGTTTCTGGAGCGAGTCCGGGCTGAAGCGAAGCTTGTGGAAGTAGATTGCCAAGTTCGGAAGGAGGTAACTTTAGCCGTCATTTTCCTAAGCAGACCAGCAATTATGGGAGAACCCTGGCTGAACCGTCTTGCTTTCAGAAACAGATTGCCAAGTTACCGTGAGGATTAGGTAGGGTAGTACTTTGACCGTCAGTTTCCTAAGCCGACCAGCAATTATGGGAGAACCCTGGCTGAGCCATCGAGCTTTCGGAAACAGATTGCCAAGTACTGGGTAAACCAAGGTAGTGAGGTTGGTAACCAATAGATTGAGTAGGCAGGCCTCCGTAGAGGCAGAGAGGTTGGAAGGCAGAGGGATGGACAACTAGAGACTTCTTCGTGATAAGTTCCTGAACTGAGACGTACCTAACGAATTGCGTACTCCTCGTAGCCTGCACGTCTCTGAGGGGTTCAGGAGAGGGACGTTGTCCGACGAGAGAGGCCAAAACATGCGTTTTTAAGGGCCTCGGTCGGAGGTGCAAGCGGCACCAATTTACGGTCTGTGTGCAAAATAGTAACGTGAGCAAACGTTGCACGAGGACCGTAAGGTCAGAGGTTGAGCATGCGTGGAGATCTAAAAAGTACCTAGGGCGGAGCCCGAGGGGGACCAGTATCCTGAAAAGAAAGATTATTGGCTTTGCACACGATTTCGGGTGCAGATGACCTCGGAAGAGTTCCACTCTGAGGGGTGGAGCGACTAACTATTGGAACGAGCCATGCCATTAACATCTAGATTGGCTAGTACAAGGTGCCTTGGGCGGAGCCAGGCAAAAGATAAGATTTTGTGTGTGCGCATGCGTGTGCGTGTGATGTGTAGTCCTTGAGTTTAGGTGTGTGAGCCCCTTTCTCTGGAAGAATGAGATTACATCGAGATATTACAGAGAATGGTACAAATAGTATCTTAAACTATAAACATATACTAAACATAAAAGATTTCAAGTAATAAACTTGAAAGGTTTTATACATAATGAACTCAAGACCCTTCAACAGTTTATCTTACTCGTTTTCGACCAAAGACACACATATATATTTAATGTTCTGAAGAACGAAAAGAATCTTCTTTCAGAAGCAAAAATGACATTTTGAAGATACACAAACTATATGGGTTTTCTTAACAGTATTCTACCACTAATAATAATAATCTAACTTGTTAAAAGACTACATCAATATAAAAAAAAACTAAGCTTCTGTATCGAACCAGAAGGGGAGAATGTTTATCTTAACTGCGGTTGACCTACAGGTCAGAAAGGGGGAACTCGGTGAAGGCAGACAGGATGTCTGGTTTCCAGCTAGGAAAAAAAAGAACACTCAACACGAATTTGTATTTTAAAAGAAGTAAATGAAATACGAATTCTGTTGCAGTTTTAAAAAAAAATAAAAAGAAAAGAAATAATTATTCGCAAAAAATAGTTTGCGAATTTGCGGCACTACAGTCCTTCCTTCTAGGGAAAGAAAAATTTTAACTGTAAGGCAAAAATTTTTCGTACTAACTACAATCAAAGTAAAAAAAAATTCCAAAATTAAATTTTAACGATAGTTCCTAGACCTAGTAACTTCTTTGATTGAGATGAGGTGAATCATCTTGTGATTCCTCGTTAAAAGTTATTTCACCAGAAGCAGCTCGATAAGTGGCATTAAGAGCTGGACTATTTGATTGTACACCTGCAATGATTGTTGGCTTAAAACATATGGTTCTGATACAGTCTGAATTACACCATTTATTTCTATGTCTACAACAATTAAGCTTAAAACTACAATACACACAAAGAAATATCAGAATAGTAAACATGATTATATAAGTCAAAATAGAATAAGAAAATACATGATTACTTTGTCTTATCTGCCATTCTTGTTCATTAATTAATTTTTCAACATCCTCAACACGATGGCTGGCATATTGTAAATCTGTAACTTTGTGTATGATATGATTTAACGGCAAAGTAAATTCCATATTCTTAATATTGATCTTTGAGTTTGAGAATATACAACAATCAATGCTATCATTTAGTAGTGGAAGCAAATCTTTACTTGTACTGTTACTTACATATATTTCCTGAGAACTGATTAAGGAATTTGGACCATAAGCTTTACAGTTTTTATCTAAAGTTAATTTTCCAGTTTTATGAATCAAAACAGTTTTCGACACATCATTTCCACAAACTATTGTTAATTTTTCTGGGAATGGCGAAGCAAATAGCCATTCATTATTATCTAATGAAATCCATAAAATATTTCTTAATTCTACTATACGTTTGTTACAATCTGCTGGAATTGATTTAACAAAATCAATAAGTTTTACTTCACAGTCTTCATTACTATGTGTAGGTTTTAACGGAAATGTTTGTTTGCAAACCCTTGAAAATGAAGTTAATTCCTTACAAGTATTAAACATATGTTCATCAATTTTTACCATAATATTGTTTTGATACTTCAATAATCAAATACGGATTTTGAGGCTGTATAAAGAAATACTTATTGTCTTTAAGCTCAGTTGGAAATGGAATTAATTTATACATATTAAATCTTAAACCATCAGTCAAAGGTAAACTAATAACATAACCAAGAATTTTCTGATTGATAAAAACATTTGATCTCGATGTCTTTATTAATGTATGACATGCAAATTCATATATATCTGACTACGAGTATTGACTACGTTTAATAGACAACACAGTGTCATGAATAGTTTTCAAAAGACTATTTAATAATAAATAACATATGAAATGACATCTGATTTAATTATCGTAAATAATTAAATAAGAGGCATTGATAATTAACATCTGAAATACCAAAATGAGAATTTTTAGATTTCAAACAACCAAATTAAATTTATGAAGTTAATTAAATATTCCTCTTTGGTTTTTCACCATGTATGTATTTTTAAATTTGCTCAACCTTGTGGAGTTTTCGGGTGATTACATTTAATTAAAGTTCTCGATGAGAATACTCAGAACATATAACAAAAAGTTTTTTTTTTAATATAATCAAACAAGCAGACAAGGAGAGAGGATGTCTCATGATGGCTGCGAACAAAAATGGAAACTACACTACCTACTAATAGTCTACTAATAATATAACTTTAACCTATTAGCATGAACTACAAATGTTTTTCTTCGATTAGCAATAGTACAATTAACACCTTTAACTTTAACTACTTTGTATGGACCGATCCACTGTGAACCCAATTTCTTGGATCGTCCTCTTCTAACAGATTCGTCTTTAAGTAACACTTGATCGCCTACTTTAAACAATTGTTCTTTATGAGAGGCGGTCTTATCATATTGTTCTTTGTTTTTAACCTTAGCTTGTTTCAGTTTTGATCTGGCTAACTCGTAACTGTTCTGAAGCCTCTGCTTAAGGGTTTTGATGTAATCATCTTACGCGTAATTAATGTCGGTAGTTTGTTTCTGTAATATTCCAGGGATGTTAGCCATCCGGCCAAACATCAACTCGTGTGGAGTATAGTTAGTTACTGAATGCGGAGTTGTATTATAAGCAAAAGCAGCGTATGGCAACCAGACGTCCCAGTCCAGTTGGTTTTCAGACACATAATGCCTCAGATACTCAGCAAGAGATCTATGAACTCTTTCAACGAAGTTAGCTTGAGGGTGGAATGCACTAGTATGTAGTTTCTGAATCTGAAACATGCGACACATTTTCTTAAAGGTATCGCTCATAAAATTAGTACCTTGATCGGTTAAAATGGTTTGAGGTATACCGAAAACACAAACAAATTTCGTCACAAATGCTTCAGCTACGGTTTCTGCATCTTGTTGCTGTAGGGGAATGGTCACTAAATATTTCGATAATTCATCTTGGCATGTTAAGATGTATTTGTTTCCGAGAGAACTCTCAGGAAACGGCCCTACAAGATCTAAAGCACATTTCTCAAATACTACTTCGGGAGTGGTGGTCAAAACCATTGGAAGTTTGACATTAGGTTGGGTGAGTTTGTTCTTTTGACACGACTCACATTTCTTTATGTATTCTTCGACATCGGTGTTTAGTCTTTTCCAAGATTTCGGATCGATATTGTTCAATTCTAAGTACGATTTGATTTTAGCTATAGTTCGATGAATACCTTGGTGTCCACCGGTAGGAAGGTTGTGAAACTCTTTCAGAATCCTACTCTTTGTTTCTTCGTCAAGGGTAGAAGGTTGACCTTCTGGATCGGGGTCTAAATATGCAATACGACTCAATGCATCAGCATTGGTATTACGGACACCTGCTTTATAAACAATCTTATAATTGTACTCTTCCAACTTAATTCTCCATCTTAAAAGTCTACTACTAGGATCTTTTACACTAAACACCCAAAGCAAAGGTTTATGATCAGTCACAAAGGTTGTTTCCTTTCCAAAGATGTATGGGCGGAATAGTTTGGCAGCCCAAACTATCGCAAGTAATTCACGTTCGGTTGTGGAGTAATTTCTTTCAGCATTATTTAGTGTACGACTAGCGTAAGCGATTGGTTTGTCTTGACCAATTTGGCCCTGAGACAAGATAGCTCCAATTGCGACTTCTGAGGCGTCACAGGTAATAATAAAGGGACGGCTCATGTCAGGATATTGAAGGAGAGGTGGTGATGTCAATTTTTCCTTCAAAGCTTGGAACGCTAGTTCTTGTTTAGTTTCCCACTTGAATGGAACATCTTTCTTTAACAAAAGAGTGAGAGGTTTGGCTATATTGCTATAGCCTTCAATAAATCTACGGTAATAAGAGCTTAATCCTAAAAATCCACGCAATTGCTTGACATTTTTCGGATGCGGAAAATGTAACACTTTCTCAATTAAACGAGGGTCTGGCTTCAGACCTTGATCTGTTATTTGATGTCCTAAATATGTTACTTCTTTTCTAAGAAATTCACACTTATCAGGCTGAAGTTTGAGGTTGTAGGTTCGAAACCTATCAAATACAAGTTTCAATCTTGACATATGGTCCTTTAAGTCTCTACTATAGATACAACAATCGTCTAAATACGAAAAACACTTTAATCCTTGCAATCCGGATAGAACAATATTCATCATTCTCTGAAATGTTGCGGGGGCACCGCATAATCCAAAGCTCATGCGATTATACTCGTAATGACCATATGGTGTACTGAAGGCGGTCTTACTACGGTCTTCAGGTTTAATTCTAATCTGTTGGTACGAACTGGCTAAATCCAAGGTCGTAAAGTATTTCGATTGCCCTAACTGATCTAGTATTTCTGTAATATTCGGTAAAGGAAAGCTATCTCCAATAGTATTCTGATTAAGCCTACGAAAATCTAAACATATACGAATCTTAGGTTTGCCTGATGCATCCATCTTTTTCGGCACTATTAATATCGGAAAATTCCAAGGACTCTTGCTTGGGGAAATTATACCTTCATCTAACATCTTATCGATTTGATTTTGTACTTCTGCCTTATGTACCTCGGGAATACGGTACGGTTTCTGAGTCACGACTGTACCTCGTTTGTCGGGATGAATGGGGATGCTATGTTCAATCACATCAGTATAGGAGAGTTTGTCTCCCTCTAAATAAAATAAATCATGATATTCTTCACAATGCGACAGTATTAACGCTTTCTCTTCTGGATTCAAATGGTCTAATCGCAAGTTCTGCCTAAGTAATTCTAAACGCGATTTTAACCCTTTAGTTTGGCTTGCATTGTCAGATTTGCTCAATGCATAAACACTATGAGATTTTGTCATATCAAGAAGTGGTTCAAAATCTAAAGAGATTGGAGGAATTTGTACGTCTACCTCATTTTCAGTCAAATTCAAAATGCTAGTAACACATTTGTTATCGGATGCTTTAACTATAGCGTCTGGCAGGAATACGCCGTCTGCCAAAGTACGTTTAGACAAAAATCCTATCCCATTATTTTCAGTCTTAACTTCAATTAGCTTTTCAGTACGTGCTGGGATCTTTGCTTTAGTTCCTACATCAATTTTCAATTCAGCTTGTCCGTCATACGAAATTACACAATGATGTTCAAGAAGAAAATCTCTGCCTATTATACCGGCTACATTAGGAGGTAATAAATCACTACGCATCACATGAAAAGTATGAGTCACTCTGTTCTTGCCTATTTCTAATCTAAGATCTAATGTACCTAAAGTATGGGCATGAAAATTATTGAATCCATGTACTGGAGTGGAGTCACATCTATGTATCTTTCTCAACATTGACTCACGTAAATGGCTATACTTAATAAGCGATAGATCTGAGCCTGAATCTAATAACATTTCGTAATTCTTATTTAAATCCATCATTCGTACTTTAATTTTACCCTTTTCATCGATTATACTCTTAGTGGAACATTCGCATAATTGGGCGTAACGTCCAATTGTATCAGACTTAACAGAATTTCGATCAGGTTTCTGAGGTGGGGACACCTTCGTACAATTATCACTCGTTTGTTCAGTGGAACAAAGGAAAATCTTCTTAACATTATCATTCTGATTTCTATTACTATCAAAACGTTTCTCTAATTTAACTCTGGAGGAGTTGTGTCTCGATAAACAACATAAAGACTTATTCTTGCTACAAGGTTTTGGCTTAGTGCTGTGGTCAGCACGGCATTTCTCTTTCAATTCACAATCATGCGTGTCAAAGGCGGGATGACGACGCGGTGAGACATTATTCGGTTTTGGTCGCGGAGAAGGTTTGCGCGGTGTACGGCGCTGGGGACAAACATACACTGGGCGACGCGGTGAAGGACTATGCGCTGGGCGTTGCTGAGTGCGACGCGGAGAATGACTATGCGATTGGCGACGCTGAGTGCGACGCGGAGAATGAGCACACGCTGGGCGACGACATTGAGGACGGCGCGGAGAAGGATCTCGCGCTGGGCGACGCTGAATGCGACGCGGGGAACGGCTTCGCGTTTTGCGGCAACGAGAACTACGCGGAGAAGGACTGCGCGTTTGGCGGTGATGAGAACAACGCGGAGAACTTGTGTTCTTTCGGGTACAAACATGGATACGCTTCTTCGCACAAGTATGGGTACGCTTTTCACGACAATGATAGGAGTGTGTACAACGTAAAGCACAACAAGAATTGGAATCCTCAAATTTATCACTATTTTCACTACAATGTTTATCATGCGGTTCTTCATGCGAGTCTACTGAATGATCGCAATCTTCTAAACAATGAACCTTTTTCTTAAAATTTCTCCTATCCTTACGGGAATGAGAAGAGCTATGAAAATCTCTAGATTTACTTTCAGAATGCTTTTTCTGGGAAAATTTCCTATTTCCTTTCTTCTCTGACTTATGGTTATGATTTGAAGAATTTACCCTATCTTCATTCTTAGAATCTAATGGCTTTCGTCTCTGAGACAATATGTGCGACTCTTCAACTAGAGCGAAATCTACTAATTGAGCGAAACTGTCGTCTTCTGTACTTTTACCACGAATTACTGTTTGAATGCGGGGATCGCTAATTCCCTGGACAAAAGATGCTTTTGTCAAATGATCAATAAGTGAATGAGCACCAGCTCTTTCAGTTTCACGACATATTTTCGAAGCAGCAGCTTTCAGATCAGCTCGAATTGTATCTAACTTGCTAGCCCATGAGCTAATACCCTCATTTTTGCCTTGCCTGGCAGAAAACAATAAACAAGCATAATAATCAATAGATCTATGTGTAGCATAATTCTCTTCTAAAATTGTCTTAACTGCTTCCCAAGTATCTACGTTCAATCTAACTAAAATACGATTTCTAGGTTCTCCTAAAATTTTCGACTTAATAAACTTCAACAATACAGGTTTGTCACGGGGGTTAACTAACCCTTGAGCAATTTCACAACTATCAATAAATTGCCTTAACTTAGAACGATCTCCTGTAAATGGTTCTGCAATAACCTGAATTGCCTGAGAAACTTTAACATATTCTGGCTGTACGTTACTTCCGTCAGCTTCTGCCATGATTAAAAATTCAAATTACGTTTCAACGTAGAAACAACAAATTAAATAAATGAATGAACCTCTTAGATTTGCGAAAACTCGAAGGTTTGAGCAATAATGGTTTCTGAGAGGAATTTCTCACTTAACCTAACTAAATCTAAATTCACGATGGGTTTATCACCTGTATGGGGCTTTAAATGCCTAATTTCAACACTAAAATGCACTGCACTTATTTAAACACTAATGAACTGAAATCACTAATGTGCGTTTGGCGTCACGATACAGTGAGCAGGATGTTTTGCTGATTGATGGCCAGTCAAACAACAAAAGCGTCCTTTTCCCTTTTTCGCTTCCGCCAAGGAGGATGGAATGAAAGTTAAACAGATGGAAAAAACTTTCAGCACACAATAAATATCACACATGCAAAATGCACATGCACCAAAACACAGTTCACTTAAATAACAAACTGGTATCAAAGTTTACGATGTCACGATTATTCCTGATATCCTAAGGCTGTGCAAAAAGTTCACGATATCCTAGGTTGTTCAAGATATCCTAGGTTGTTCAAGATATCCTAGAGATGTTCAAGATATCCCACAAAGCTGACACCAAATTATGTGGCGGGCCGGCGGTATGCGTTTGCGTAGACCGGCACCCACACAAGAGAGTTTTGTAATTTACCAAAATACTTCTATTTAGTCAACCAAAGTTTCTGCAAAACACCAACTATAACTCGAGCGGCAAAGTTATACTGGAAACAGGAACTCAGCTAACAAAACAGTCTGAAGAATCTTAGTATTACACGGTAGCGTTGGCCGTGGCCAAGACTTATCTTCTAATGGAAACAATGGAATCGTTATCCTGATTAAGGTTTGATAACCAACAATCCTTTGGGATATCTCTTGAAACAAAACTCGACAAATATGTTCCTTGCAGTAAGCCTGCAGTTTATTGGCTCTAAGCAAATTACAAGAACCAGAGCCGGGGCGATAGTGTAAGTACTGTGTCTATATATAAAAGAGTTTTAACTTACGTGGCGACGTTCCAATAGGTAGTAAAAATAACTCACTAAAAATCACTGATAAACAAACAAACTTGACTGTAGCACTTTTCACAAAATAAAACAAAACTGCACTAGACTGGGAGGGCACGAATCAGTCCTAGTGGGTAGGTAGGTAAGAGGTATACTATTTGATCTACCGGTCTGCGAACAGACATCAAATAGGGTAGGCTACCAGAGGTTAAGAACAGGTTACCGTTTGATCTACCGGTCTGCGAACAGACATCAAACAGGGTAGGTGTAAAGGTTACCGTTTGAACAAATTTGGTTACCAGAAGGAATTGAGGTTACCGTTTGATCTACCGGTCTGCGAACAGACATCAAACAAGGAAGGTGTAAGGGTTTACCGTTTGATCTACCGGTCTGCGAACAGACATCAAACAGGGAGTCACTATTTGATTACCGGTGCGTTTTAGGCCAGCTAAGCAATGAACTTAGAGTCTGTCAAAACACACATCAAATAGGGGTGCGACAGAACTTTAGCCGTCAACTTCCTAAGCTTGCCAGCAGTTTCTGGAGCGAGTCCGGGCTGAAGCGAAGCTTGTGGAAGTAGATTGCCAAGTTCGGAAGGAGGTAACTTTAGCCGTCATTTTCCTAAGCAGACCAGCAATTATGGGAGAACCCTGGCTGAACCGTCTTGCTTTCAGAAACAGATTGCCAAGTTACCGTGAGGATTAGGTAGGGTAGTACTTTGACCGTCAGTTTCCTAAGCCGACCAGCAATTATGGGAGAACCCTGGCTGAGCCATCGAGCTTTCGGAAACAGATTGCCAAGTACTGGGTAAACCAAGGTAGTGAGGTTGGTAACCAATAGATTGAGTAGGCAGGCCTCCGTAGAGGCAGAGAGGTTGGAAGGCAGAGGGATGGACAACTAGAGACTTCTTCGTGATAAGTTCCTGAACTGAGACGTACCTAACGAATTGCGTACTCCTCGTAGCCTGCACGTCTCTGAGGGGTTCAGGAGAGGGACGTTGTCCGACGAGAGAGGCCAAAACATGCGTTTTTAAGGGCCTCGGTCGGAGGTGCAAGCGGCACCAATTTACGGTCTGTGTGCAAAATAGTAACGTGAGCAAACGTTGCACGAGGACCGTAAGGTCAGAGGTTGAGCATGCGTGGAGATCTAAAAAGTACCTAGGGCGGAGCCCGAGGGGGACCAGTATCCTGAAAAGAAAGATTATTGGCTTTGCACACGATTTCGGGTGCAGATGACCTCGGAAGAGTTCCACTCTGAGGGGTGGAGCGACTAACTATTGGAACGAGCCATGCCATTAACATCTAGATTGGCTAGTACAAGGTGCCTTGGGCGGAGCCAGGCAAAAGATAAGATTTTGTGTGTGCGCATGCGTGTGCGTGTGATGTGTAGTCCTTGAGTTTAGGTGTGTGAGCCCCTTTCTCTGGAAGAATGAGATTACATCGAGATATTACAGAGAATGGTACAAATAGTATCTTAAACTATAAACATATACTAAACATAAAAGATTTCAAGTAATAAACTTGAAAGGTTTTATACATAATGAACTCAAGACCCTTCAACAGTTTATCTTACTCGTTTTCGACCAAAGACACACATATATATTTAATGTTCTGAAGAACGAAAAGAATCTTCTTTCAGAAGCAAAAATGACATTTTGAAGATACACAAACTATATGGGTTTTCTTAACAGTATTCTACCACTAATAATAATAATCTAACTTGTTAAAAGACTACATCAATATAAAAAAAAACTAAGCTTCTGTATCGAACCAGAAGGGGAGAATGTTTATCTTAACTGCGGTTGACCTACAGGTCAGAAAGGGGGAACTCGGTGAAGGCAGACAGGATGTCTGGTTTCCAGCTAGGAAAAAAAAGAACACTCAACACGAATTTGTATTTTAAAAGAAGTAAATGAAATACGAATTCTGTTGCAGTTTTAAAAAAAAATAAAAAGAAAAGAAATAATTATTCGCAAAAAATAGTTTGCGAATTTGCGGCACTACACTTGTAAAGGAAAGTAGAGCAAGAAGACACTGCTGGTTGCATGTCTTTCATTGTTCAAATTGTTGTTTTGTGTCTCGATCATACAGTTGCATATTTTCAATCAATACATTTAATATAATCGCATAGAAGGTTCCTTTTTTTTTTTTTTTAACAGCATAGCAATATTTTCTGATGCTGACATAATATTGTCATATATGTAGGGTAGTAGAATATATGGTTAATTTCTTCAATAGGAGTGCAGTTCGGCAAATGTCTTTGAAGTCCCCATGCTGGATTTTACAACAGTATCTCTTCCTCCCTCTATCCCTTCTTTCGACCGCATTTGCGGGGTTGCAACGTCTTAACACCCCGCTATAGCTGTTCTTTTTTCCCAATACTATCTCTAATATTAAACAGACGTCAGGCAATGTAAGAACAAGGAACCTGGTCTTGGGAACAGGGAATCGAGCACTAACTTCAAGGACAGCATTTGTTACTGTGTCAACTAAGACTCCACGTGAATTGGATGTGAGACTGTCAATGGTTTGAAATGAGGGTTCTGACTAACCATTTAGTTATCGGGGGTGTTTCCCACAAGTTCCCGTGGGCGATGACTTATTTATGGCACTAGCCACCATACGTAGAAGGCGGTGTTCTTTATGTACAAACTTCCTTCTATTGAAGAAATAAACTATACATATTATGGTGATAAATGTATTACAGGAATATATCTAGGAACATATCGCCTCTTTTGGACCTGGACAGTCTTGATTTGAAGGTTCTTGTCCTGGTGTCCTGCTGTCTTACATTTCCTCTCGTTTTCAATCGTGACGATATTTTCACTTTTTTGTATGCCCTATCTTAAACTTTCATCAGGGGTGCCCACAAGGGGGGGCTATGACGCAAACTGCGTCATTGAAATATTTCGGGGGGGGGGGGTTAAATCTATATAAATATGTTTGATGAGGGGGGGTAAAATTAATCGAAAAGAAGATTTTTTCATGGAAGAACACCTACGGATAGACAATTGGGGGGGATGCGTCATAGACATAAGGGGGGGTGGGCACCACTGCTTTCATGTTAACAATTACATAAGTAACCGTAATTTATAGTACAGTAGAATGTGGTAGAACGCACCACGTCACGGTATACAGGTCATATATGATCTGTGGATCTAAGCCAGGTGTTACTTTATCTAACTGCCATTATTACTTTTAACATCCAGCAGAAATAAAGTAAAAATAGCTCTTGTTCTGGACCGATTCCGTTACGGGAGACCTATAAAGAAGAAACAACGTAAGAAACACGTTATTAGAAAAGCAAAAATGTTGCTTTCCAATAACATGATTTCCAATATTCAGAGACATTACTGAAAGCATGAGACTCATGACGGCTCCCCTGACATTACAGAAGGCGTAAAAATGTTCTTAGAAGAGTGTGCGATCATGATCACCAAGGGCAGCGATGCATGCTCTGCAACGTGCTTCCATGCTGCTTAGAAGTTGGTAATGACTGGATGTGGTGTGGGGATCCATTCCTCCACCAGCGCTGTTGACAACTGCTGAATGGTCCTTTGTGGTTTTGTACGTGCTTCAGGATATCTCCCCATACCATCCTAAACATGGCCGATGGAATTTAAGTCGGAGAAAGGGGCAGGCCAGTCCATTCGCTGAATATTCCTCTCGTTCCAAGAGCTGCGCCACCTGCGCTGTTCGATGTGGTTGCGCATTATCATCCATAAAGAAGAAATTAGGATGCGAAGAAGGTGTACGCAGTGTCACGAAAACGTTGACTGGTGAGTATACCGCGTTCAAAAATTAGGAGGTCGGTATGCTCATACTACAACAACGAATCATCAAAATGGTAATTTTCTAAACGTCTCTGGGTTGATTGCGCGTTCCTACCTCTCCCCAGATTCACTACTCATATTGAATCACGCTCTCATCGGAGAAGAGAGCAAGTCGCTCTCATCGGAATGCAACTTTACTCCTCAGTCCAGTTAAGTCCTACCTATGTGCGAACGTCAACGGAATACAAGGTAATAGCCATCGGGCAAAGAGACCGCTGTCCTACTATGGAGCGTCAGAAAGAGACCGCTCCCCTACTACGGCTTCTGGTCCTCGTAGATGTGGCTGCAATTGCACCTCTGTTTGACGTCGGCCTCTTCTTGTCTGTTTCCGATCGTCCTCTGCTGTAGTTGATCGTGGTCGACCATCACTTCTTTGTGCACATTATTGCCTATGATTCGGGATGCTCCTCGTGCATGCAAAACAATAATGTAGACAATATCAAACTCCTGGGCCACACTTGTCGTATTTCATTCTTCTTCCAATTTCCTGACAATTCTTCCCCGTGTAAAGTCTTGCAAGTATTGTCTCTGGGTCATGTTGTTGTAAGTAACACCACCAGAATGCATCTTAGCAGCACTCTAACTGGCACACGTCGTCTCGTCCCTTTCATTCAACTGCTTTATATTGAAAGAGCAAACCCATTCGGCGCTACGGTCACACTGACGTCACATATGCAACGACTTTCTCCCTGGGCATGTGTGAGAGACATCTGGCAATATGCTGTCGGGCTTTCATTCATTTCCGTTGACTACGCAATATTTTATGTTATTTTATCTACCTCGTCTTCAAGTTTTGCATACCAGTGTATATATAAATCATGCATAGCTTGAAAGGAAATGAGATTTAAGTATTAAACCCCCATTGATGAAATTCTGCGTAGTCTGGCACTGACTTTAGTCTGCAAAGCCATAAACAATAACGTTATCAGTCATAAATATGGCGTTATTAGCTATAAATAATTCCGTTATTAGCCATAAATAATTGCTGTTGTTGTTGTTGTTGTTGATTTTAGTTTAGCGTCCCTTTCAGCAGCGAGGCTATATGAGACGTGGACCTACTGATTAACGTGGAATCCGAACCACATGAACTCCCGCCGGGAATCGAACCCGGGTCTCCCACGCCAAAGGCGCGTACGCTAACCGCTTAGCCACAGAGGAGCTCTATAAATAATTGCGTTATTAGTTATATATAATGGCGATATTTGCCATAAACAATGATGTTATCAAGTATTTATAATGGCCTTATTAGCTACAAATAATGGCAAATTAGCAATAAACAATGGTGTTATCAGTTACTAATAACGGCCTTATTAGCTATAAATACTAAGGATATTATAGCTGTGAATAATAGTAATAACACTGACTTGACCGCAAATCAGACCGCTATCTGACTTATTGACTGAAGCACCGGGGAGTTTGGTTTCAGAATAGTGTATAAGTAATTGATTGGATGATTGATTTGTATTTATGTCCTATCTCAACAGGGAGGCTATTTATGACAAAACAAGACATACGCTGTAGTTTAAAGTGACAATTAAACTACTGCAGTGCACTCGATGCTCTCTCATCCATAGTCCTGGACCTAATGCACCAAAAAACATTCCCGCTAGCCACTAGACTAGGAACGAGAGCCAGTGTATATTTAAAAAATCTATCAAATTTGTTATAATTATGTGCAAACCAAATATAGGATGAAACTAAATCAACGTAGTATTTTCCTTTTTTTAATGCCTTGTATTACAGCTTACATAACAATCGTGTTGTGTTTATTATAGATATATAAATTCTCACGCATATGCTATTTGAGAAAATTTGTTCCTTAATAATAATGATATATATTTTTACACGTATTATTGTTAATATTTGACGTGACTAAATAATAATTTTATATTAGAATCATCCATGTTTGTTTTCTTCAAATATTAGTAAAACTTTCTGTGTGTGTATATATAGATAGTACTTTCTCTTTTATGGGTAAATTCTGTGTGATGGAGAATATATAGCAATAATAAAAACCTAACAGTGTACTAATACTACACAGGTTGACATGGGGTGTGTGTGTGTGCTGCTGTATTCTCTATTATACACACTTAGAGTACGTTTGTTCGCCTGGTCACGTTTCCAATCTGAAAAGAAAAGTTCAATTCGATATATTCGCCTTTTAAAGTTGAATGCACAACAACGTAAAAACCGGAAGCATTACTAGTTTATTCAGTGTTACGTAATCCCTTTTCTGTTTACTCTTAAGTAGCACATTATGTCATTGTACTTCAATTACGCTTGCTCCTGACAACATGTTTCACTTCTAGCCTCTATGTTGCTTGCTCGTACTCCTCCCTGAATTTCTAAAAAGGTTCGTTTAGAAGAACTTAATACGTATTACTCTTCAATACGGTGTGTTCGTATTTATAAGCATAGAAAGTGTACTGAGGGGTGGCGTTCGCAAGTCTTAAAGTGTACAAATGATTTAAATACAAATCGCACACAAGTCCTACAATGTAGATTTTTTGCAGTCTGGGCTTCTGCAGCTTGGGTCTTATGCAGCTTACGATTTATGTATATTCTTGTATTTATTTTATAATGCTTGTTATCTTTTAGGATTTACTTTATAAACTATGGATGATAAATTGAGGAAAACAACTTGACCAACGCCATCGAGTAGATTGTGAAGGAGAGGCTATTTAGCCTTCACCTCATTTTGTATCCCATTTAAAAGGTTTGAGCTCATTTTGAACCCAATTTAAAAGGCTTCTGCTCATTTCGAACCCAATTTAAAAAGTTTCAGCTCATTTTGTACTCAATTTAAAAGGCTTCATCTCATTTTGTACCCAAGCTAAAAGGCTTCAGCTCATTTTGTACCCAATTTAAAAGGCTTCAACTTATTTTGTGCCCAATTTAAAAGGCTTCAGCTCATTTTGTTTATGTATGTGTCGCGTTGTTCCAGTAAACTTCGCACAAACAGAAAGATTACAGCAATCATTGATCTTTTTAAAATCAACACCTCGATGTTTCATTGACAATCCCAAGTTTGCTCAAGTTGGCACACTTGTCTCTTTGATCGCATGTCAAAAGCTTCAGTTCTAAGAATTCTGCTGTTTAGGACGTGTCTGTGTGTTTTAGGATATATATACAATTTAGAGCTTCGATACTTTAGTAGGACTTATAGCGCGGTCCCAGCCATAGAAACTCACGATCCCAGATTTCGGGTTCCATAAATGGGCGTAAGCCGGTTCGAGGAAAAGTCCTGTAAGTGGAGAGCGAGCCTGATTCCGAGCGAGTGCGAACCCCAGTAAAACACGAGCATGTAGTATAGCGAGGCTGAGCTCGAGTGAGGCTCACTGAGGATACTGAGCCTGATCCAGAGCTCGAGTGATCTCCAGTTGCAAAATTGACATTGAGCCTGGCTCTTCCCCAGTACCATCTTAACATCATACTCAGCAAACGAGTATGCTAGGGCCCCTACGACAACCACTCACAGGAATAAAATGTAAATGGGTCTACATAGATGTGAGAATCACAATGTCTATTTGTAACAAGAATATTGCAGAAAATATTATTTTATAGCTTAGTATCATATAATCTAGACTACTGTGTAGTATTATTTACTTATGGCAGGTTACTTGAGATCTCGGGCAAGTACCCATCAGGTCCAATTAGGAAGATGGCCCTGGTTTCTCGTAAGAGAAAGCTTACTTTCGTTTGAACTTATTCGAAAGGTTTGGCCTTCAAATGTTTAGTTTATATCGTACAACAAGGTGAATAGATAAAGTTACCGTATGGTTTCCATTGCTAAGCAAAAAGATGTTTTTTTGCTAAAAAAAAAATAAAACAGGCAGACTAATATATTCATTCGATATCATATAAGGGTTTCTGGTGTCTTATAGTAATTAAGAAACAGAGGATTAACATAGAAGAGTAAGGTCTACTTATTCACCTGGTTTCAATCATATATACCCAATTCTTTGAAAGTCAATGTTTTGTGTAATCATTTGAATTTATTTTTTTAAGTGGTATTTTGTTATTAAAAAAAGAAGCTTCTTGTGTACATGTTTACGTCAATCGTGAGGATGTACAAACTCTTACCTGTGTTATAGTATTTTGCAATATATGGTGCTTGTCCTCCAAGTATGCCCTCCAAATCACTTGAAGGCTTTCAAGAGGTGACGTATGCATTCAGCTTGTGTGTGTATATATACATATATATATGTATGTACGTATATGTGTTCAAGAGTACCACGTGTACACATTCTGTAACCTTGTTTGTGTCGTCTTCTTTTTTTCCTTTCTTTGCCAAGTCTGTGTGTGTGTGTTTTCTGGTATACGTTATTACAGTTATTGGATTCTCCTCTTTTCCATTCCAATATTATATTTATTTTTTTCCTTGTGGAATACTAATTGAATTTAAAAACATTCATATTACTTTCCTGGTATTTATTTGTATTTTTAATCAACAGCAAAGTTCCTGGTTTTAAACTTCATTTTAGTACCGTAGATTCCCCATGATAAAATGGTTGGTGTTTCCTCCTGTGTTGTGGAGGACCCAGATTCGACTCTCGGTGATAGTTGGTCTTCATTTCATATAGCCTCGATGCTGAACATAGGAAGGTCAACTACAACACATGTAGGTCAATTAATACAAGAAATATAAAATAATGGCAAGAATAGGAATCGAAGGGAATCGTTCCCAAGTTATATTCGACACCCAATATGTATTATTTGAAGACATCATGCCAGTAAACTGGTTCGACTGCAATAAAGTCCTGGCCTAACAAAACAGGCAGTAGGCCTAAAGTAGGCTAGGCTAGCCGGCTGTCCATGTTGGCCCTACGTTGTGATTGGCCGAGCATTTACCAATAACTTATTTACTAATGCAATTCTTTACGAATTACGATTGGGAGTACCAGGTCGAAATTGTTGGATAAATGACGGTAAATTGTCGGTTGACCAACATACACTTTACGTTGGGCCAACATATTTTTTTAGCTTTAAATTTGCAAGTGCCAATTCTCAACTATGTCGACCATTAGCCTGTGTTTTGTAGAGCATAACAAAAGCGGTAAAAGTTAAGTCAAGAGGAATGGTTACGAGTACGACTTCGAGATATCCAAACTTGGACATCGAAAATCTATTTCGATATATTGAAAGATGAAAATCATCAAATATCGAAAAAGCAACCAAATATTAAATATCAAATATCAAAATATTTATAAAAAATTGTAATATGAAGAAAATTAACATATCGATCATAGTAATTTGATTCAATATTCAAAAATCGATCAATCAATCGATATACCAATATATTGATCGATCGGTCAATATTTTCAAATATCGAAAATCGTTATCATTTTTTCTGACCGATATATCGATCAAGTTTCAATATTTTGCCGACATCTGGTTTCTATGTATATCCAAACACCCCTAGCTACGGAAACACCCGGAGTTGACTTCTTGGCAAAGACGTGTGTGATTCTGAATGTACAGTGTAAGTACAGATAAAAATAAACCTGTTGCAATTTGAATGCACTCACAATAATAGGATGTTCCTCAATTCAACTGTTAGTTTATACTCTCACACGTTCTCTCTCTCTCTCTCTCTTTCCTCTGTTGTTGGCCTTTCCTGAAGTAGTAGTTGTGTCTGAAGGAGATGCTTCCTTGTGTGTGTGACGCAATAGTGTTTTTCCGTTCATGTTGTGCCGTACATGACAAGAAAAGAGCATGCAAGCGCAATTTCGCCAAACAACCAATCAAAGTTAAAGTTAGGTGACAAAAGGTCTGACGTCAAAACTACGTCATAAGGAAGTGTGTTGAAAAGCAAATTTCTTCATAAAATTCAGTCGAGATTATCATTTAGTGTGTAAATGAATGTTTAAAAAATATTGTCATGAAAATTGAACTGAACAAAATTTAAATCCAGTGAAAGACTTATTAATAATCTATATATATTTAAAATTGAAATGACTATCTTTGTAACTTAATAACTCTTGAACCATCCGACCGATCTCCATCAAATTTTCAGCATAGATGAGATTCGGACCTGGGATTTTTTTTTTTTTTTATCATTTCAGTTTGACGGTCCAACTTAGGGGAGGTGGGAGATGTATAAAAATGATCGAAAACCACTGATATTAGTATCGAATCCATAGTTTTCTGTGTCACTGATATGAACAATGGCACTTCCGATGACGTTTAAATCTAAATTCAGCGCCAGTACGTCTACGTGGAGCAGAGGGAGGAGGGAGATATAAATAAAAATGGTCGAAAATTACCGATATTAGCGTCAAATCCATGGTTTTTGGGATCGCTGAGATGAATAATGACACTTTTTATGCAGTTTAAATCCCAAAGCCCCTATTAGTACTCCTAAGGGAAGATGGTGACATGTAAAAATAATAGAAAATGACCGATATTAGTGTCGAATTCATAGTTTTTTGGGGTCCCTAAGTTAATTAAAGACAGTTTTGGTGCCTTTTGTGTTCAAGATGAAATGTATTCTCCCTGTGCGAAGAACAGGTATTCTGCTAGTATACACAAATGAAAGTTTCAACTTAAGAGATTTTAATAAGTGTAATAAAACTTCTACTTCTAGCGTCGGACCACGGCGGACTTTATACAGGCGGGAACGTTGGTGGATGGGGGTGTGACGTCATGGGTCCGAGCTCCAAGCCACTGCAAGTGTCTTTTTTTTTGCCCGCTGTGTTTTCTGCACCTTCAGTGGCGCGGAAGTGTCTTATTAGCCGTGAGTGCACTGACCTTTCTCAAAATGCCGCGAAGATGTTGTGTTCCTGCCTGTAAAAGTAACTATACTTTCAAAAATGTTGTGGGTGAATATGTTTCGTGTTTCACTTTCCCCAATGATCAGTTATTACGCGAAAAATGGATACGAAATATCCCCAGAAAAGATTGGGTTCCTTCAGATTCCAGTGTTGTTTGTATAAAGCATTTTGAGCCAGACTGCATTGAACGTCAGGTTTCTTATAAGAATTCCAAAGGTGAAGAAAAAGTTTTCGTGTACGATAAGCCGCGATTAAAAGTTGGTTCTGTGCCTACTATCTTTGATGGATTACCTAGTTATTTGTCAAAGAAACCGCAAGTGAAAAGAAAAACACCTGATGAGAGAGCTTTCGAAATTGACAAAAGAAAGAAAATCGCCGAACAGGAAGCCAGTGCATCGGATGAGATTCCAAACTTTCAACAGTTACAGCAAGAAATTAATGGTAAGTTAGCAAAAATGCAGTATGAAGATAGAGCTCTTGGTTTCAAAGCTTTCGACAATCAACTTGTAGTGTATTCCGTAAATTTTAATTCAATGAGCGTAGAGTTTTATATCAATGTAGATAATAATTTAAAAGTGTCTGCGTATTTGAAAAACAATCAAGTTTGCTTTCAAAACTTGAGTGAAATTCTTGGGACAGAACTTTTACTGAAGAAATGGAGTTCTTTAGAACAAATCATTAATAAATTCACTATGAGTGACCTTGTTTCTAGTGTAGATACTTTAGTACAGAATGTAAAGTCCAATATACAAAATTTAATTAGTTCTCTGACAAATAATGACAAAGAAGACTTAGCTAACCAAGTGGACATTCTTTCTGAACAATTTTCATTAATTTTCTCTCCAAAGAAAACATATTCCCCGCGTATGATTTTAACATCCTTTATCATTTATATGCAGTCTAAAAAATGTTATGAGGCTCTCAGAGAAAACAAGATTCTAGAATTGCCTCATCCGAAATATTTGCAACGACTGACAGCTTCCCTACATATTTCACCAAATCTTAAAAAAGAAAACAACAATTTCTTGAAGTCTGTTGGCGAAAAATTAACTGAAACAGAGAGATGGGTTATATTGCAATTAGATGAAATTTACGTTCATGAAGGGGTGGATTATCGATGTGGGAAAATTACTGGTTTTGCAGAAAATCACGATGTCCTCACAGAAGCTAAAACTGTCCTAACGTATATGATATCTTCTGCATTCTCCTCTTTCGAGCACGTTGTGTCTTTACATCCAGTGAAAACAATATCAGGGGTAGAAATGGCTGAGATAACAAGGAGAGTAATATGTATTTTAGAAGATTGTAATTTCAAAATTTTGTGCGTAATTTCTGATAATAATAAAGTAAATCAAAATATGTTTTCTGTACTATGCAAAGGCTCAGAAGAGGAATGCACATTGTTTTTGCCCAACATTGACCATCCAGTATATTACATGTACGACACAGTTCATCTTTTAAAAAATATTAGAAATAATTGGATAAATCAAAAAGACCCATCTAAAACTTTTACATTTCCAGAATTTGAAACTGAAAGTGAAACGTGTACTACGGAGTCCCCGAAAAGAGCAGAATTCAACAATCTTAGAGAGCTCTATAAGAAAGAATGTGATAATATTTTGAGAAAAGCATTCAAATTAAATTATAAAACTCTGTACCCTAGTAACCTAGAAAGGCAGCAAGTATCGCTTGCATTGAATGTTTTTCATGAAAGTACTAGAACATCTTTGATTCTGTACGGTTTTGAAGATACTGCAAAATTTATTGATATCATATGGAAATGGTGGTCTATTGTAAATGCAAAAAGTATGAATCATGGTGCTCGTAGATTGAATAACTTCGGTGATTCATTTCGCTCTGTAGATGATTTTAGACTTCCGTTTCTTGAAAATTTCGTCACATGGATTCAAAATTGGGTGAAACTAGGAAATGGTTTGAAAGGAGGTTCTTTAACAACGGACACAAGTAATGCGTTAATTCAAAGTACGAAAGCTCTTATAAATATAATAAAATTCTCTTTGTCAGTCTTGAAGGTGAAATACGTCCTTCCTGGAAAATTCCAGACAGACAAGTTAGAGAAAAGATTCAGTATGTACAGACAATTTAGCGGTGGAAATTACAATATAAGTGTGATTCAAATAATTGAGGCAGAAAGAAAAATTCGAACAAAAAATGTACTTGGGATAAAATCTGCGAGATACGGCATGATAAAACTCAACTTCGAATCGATGGAATTATTCGGTGACAGTTCCTGTGAATATGCAGAATGTACAAACTCTAGCATAAATGATAAATTTAAAGATATTGAGACAAATAACGAGGATGAAATTGATTCATCGGCACTTTTGTACATTTGTGGGTATGCAGCATTCAAAATTCGTACCAAATTAAATTGTGAACAGTGTTTACAGTGTACTGTGTCCGAAGATAATAGTGATGAATATCTTGAACATGTTAACAGAGGAGGACTATCAGTGCCATCGGAATTTGTTATTCAAGTGGGAAAAATCGCATTCAAGACAATGAGCGCTCTTGTTTCTAACAAATATGAACAATTGTTTCTTCGAGAGAGTGAAAAACAACACGAGTTGTTATGCAGTTTGACATTGAAAAAAGTGTGTGAAAATAATGATCTTAGCAACATTTTGCTCAAGAAGTGTTTTTGTGGTGCTGGTGTGTCTAACACGAAAAAAGTTATCAGTGTGTTGTGTAATATATTACTTTCAAACTACAAGAAAAAACGAAACGATTTACTGTCGACCAAGAAACGGCATAACACAAGAAAATTGAAAACACTGAAGTAAATTACTTCACTACTTTTTGAAGTGAATGAAGAAAACACCAAAGAAAGGTATGTACTTTTTCCTTTTATTTTAATCTTTGTAACTAATTTTATACGATTATTCTTAATTCTTTACTTTTAAAAGGAATATATAAAACCTTGGAGAAGTACTAGTAAACGTATTAAAGTTATAGTTTTCCTTCGAAAGCTTTCTTAACACTAACAACAAGAATGACAAGTCGCTTCTTTCCCTAAGTCTCCCTATCTGCTCCGTGTCACTGCCGGACCCATGACGTCACGTACTTCGTGAAAAGGGGAGGAAGCATTCCCGCCTGTATAAAGTCCGCCGTGGTCGGACCCATTGCTCCTTGCAAATAAAGATCCCTATTGAACCTGAAGCCAAAACACTATAGCAGAGTCATCAAAAGATGGTATCTGAAGTTTCTTACCATATGCGGAGGAAAAATATAACCCTTAGTTTGGTGCTAGTTTTACCAACAACGGTCACTCTGTCTTACACCGTGGCTTAAATTGTCATTATAGATGCACCGAAAAAAAGCGCTGACACGTGACTAGGGGCAACGCTGCTGCGAGCAGTCAGAGACCTTCCCTTGCTGGCTCCCCTACAGCCGTACTGGAAAATTGCTTCTTGCGAGATTAGCAAAGTCAAGCAATGCTGAATGTGTTCAGACGAAAGCGTGGTAATCAGATGGTGTTTACATTACGGGCTCCACCCAGAATCGTGAGAACAATTGAGGAGCTACTTGACCTAGAAGTAACAAACTTCGGCCTAGAAAGCTAAAATTAATGGCGAGGAGAAGCGATGTGCCGACCACACATTACCCAAAAAGCATGAATGCTTTAAACCGGCTGGGATACACTGGCTCCCCAAAGACTGCTGCACCAGGAGTTTATTTCATAATAAACGTTAGATTTCTCTCTTCACTTGTGTTTTATTCGTTAGAGAAGATAAGTTGCGTCTGTGTTATATTTTTCTTTCCAGAAGCAGTAAGTTACCAATTCACAACTAAAAGAAGTTCTGATATTGATCTTCTTTCTTAAGTTTTATGGACTTCTGTTACTTTTTGTTCATTGCTTTGTGTGTCTACGTGATGCCATTCTATCTTTACACACACTCACACACACATAGAGTCAGGAAGGTAGCACAACCTAAAAGGAGCGCAAGTGTGCCATATATGGCAGCCAGAGGGCGTGCGTGTGCTCTTCGGAACTGCTCGAAGGCACGTCTCTCTCCTTCTGTTTTCTTGTTGAAGTCCGCGCTCTATACTTACTTTACATTTGTGTGTGTTGTAATGTATGTCTGTCCAGTGACGGAAGAGAGAGAAACGTTTTAACTCTTTTTCTCACGGCAGAGTTGCCAATCGTAAAAATATTTTCCACATTGTGAATAGTTGATAGATTACTGAATCTTTTTTTCATACTTTTTATTGATAAAATTCATACATTTTTTAAAGTGCCTTTGCACGGTTGTGCACCGCTGTACGCGCAGTCTTTTCTCCTCAAAAAAGTTTTTATTCATAACATGAAATAAATATCCAAAATTTTTGTCTGTGTTTAGTGCTATAGCGTGAAATAAATTACTAGGTTAATAATAGTTTCCCTATCATGATTCCACCTTACCGCCATAACGAAGAGAAGGTGGGGATCACACATTACGCAGTGGCGTATCACGTATTCCTAGTATACTGGCTTTTTAAATAACTGGGACTCTTCATTGTCGTCATAGAGTTGCACTGTTACCAAATTTCTTTTGAATTTTAGTGTTGTTTAACTTACTATTATGTTGAATAAATCTTCATGCGTAATTTTGGAGAAAATCCACTATGGCAAACGAATTAGGGAATTAGGAATTAGAATTCTGGGCTTTCGATATCTATGGCCGTGTTAGTCCGTCACATATGAGGGATGAAGTCCCTCGGCGATCACACTATCTGAAGAAAAGGAAGGAAGGAATCGGTCTGGAACCTATATGTTAGATACCATCCCAGCATTTGCCTGGTGTGAATGAGACAAACCCAGAAAAACCTCATTTAGGGTGGCTGGCCTGAAAAGACTTTTACATTTTTTTTGACCGAGTGTCCCCACTGGCAATCGAACTCGGGACCCGCTATGTCAAACGAGACTCACGCCCCACCTGTTAATACAAAAGTCATACTAAAGTATATACTTGTAAAAGGTTTCATTATGATACTAACAATGTGAAAGTAGCTACATGTACTGTACACATGCAATCGTTAATAACATATAAAGTAAACGTAACATTAACTATAAAACTTTTATACTTATTTTAAACTGACATCAATTGGCATCATAGAGACGAAAGTAAGATTAAAGTGAATACAAAAATTATCCTCACTCCCGCTTTTTAAAAAAAAAAAATAAGATAAAGATAATTAAGAATATCAAAATTGTATAAATTAAGCCACCTAGAATCTACAAAATGTTATTGTATGAATCTGGGGTAAAAGTGCATCTGAAAAGGTAGGGGGATGCATGACATCACGTTGTCCTCCGTGTCTATCTTTCCCATTGTATTTTTTACGAAGTGGAGGGACGCCATAGATATTTTCCGGAAGTGGAGGAATGGCGTTCCCCTTCACTTTTACCCTTGGTATGAAATAATAATCATTTTCAAGATATGTTCTATACTCTATAAATTTGAGTGCCCAACAATAATAGCGCCATAAATTACGCACCAATTTTCTTATCTATAAGGAAAGATTTGTAGAAGTAGTTACTACTTTATTTAATAGCATTTTGTAGATACTTGTCTAAATTGTTTATATTTTTCATTGTCTTCGTTGTTATTCACTGACTTTTTTTTTTATTATTAAAAATGTGGAAGGTTTGCTCCCCAAAGAGCCTTAATATGGTCGTCCACGTCCGACTTTTCTTCCAGCAGTATTCCTTACAGTGCAGACAGTAGGAGCAACAGTGAGAAACGCTAGTCTAGCCATCTGGCAACATTGGCCCTACGTTGTAGTTGGTCTCCTTGCCGACCAATACAATTGCCGACGTAACCTCTGCTAGACCTAATTGTTGGTTGGCCATTGTAATTGGAGGCCGCATTAATAACCAATTACGTTTTTCTTCATAATTGAATTTTTATCTTTATCATGATGGAGATAACTTGGTATTTACATTAGTTATCTACCTTTACAATCACTAGAAAAATAAGTATATTTTTAAAGAAAGACAAAGATAAGAAACTTGGAAATATTTTGTTGTTTTTAAATAGACAGTGGGTGTGGGTACAGAACGAACGTATATGTAGTTACACAGAACAGCTTACTATTCTACATATCTTTCAAATTTTCTCACCTAGACACCTTTAAGAAACACGTGTGCATTTCAAAAGATTTTTAAAAAAGAAAGAAAAAAAACGAAAGAAGACATTAGATGAAGAGAATAATTTATCACAGGGAGAAGAGAAGAGAAGAAGAAAACACAGAAGAAGCGTGAAAATGTCCGTTGGTGTTTTTCTGAGACAAAATTCTTTCTCTATCTCTTTCTTTGTTGCACACATGTGTATTTATCCTGCTACTGACTAACTCTGCTTAAGTACATGTTATATAGCTTACATACCATAAGTATAAAAATTTTTACGAACGTTAAAGAGACAGAAAGATAAAGGTGAAGTGAAGGGCGGGGGTTGATAGACCAGGACGGAGGCACAGTATTCATAAAGAACCTGTTTTCACATACCCTTTAAAAAATGAAAGAGAAGAAAAGGGAAGAGAAAGAATAAGTATATAGCGGACAAAGAGACGAAGAAGAGGAACAGTCATCGAATTATACTCAACTTTTCAGTATGTGAGAAACCTGTCCCTCACTGTTGAGTAAGGGGTGACAGGTCTAGTCAGAATCGCAGATCTTATACTTGGTCCAGCCACCAGCAAGGCAGGCGAAGGTGCGTTAGTGTGGTCATGCGTATTCACAGAGTATTTAATTGTCTTACGCATTGACCAGAACATTTTTTTCTGAATAAAGAAAGAGACTTTAAAAAAATAGAAAAAGAAGAAAATTTAGCTTTCCTCTTCTTCTCTCTGTCTTCCTTCCATTTCCCATCCGCATCTGTTACTTGATATCCCATGGTTGCCATATCTCTCAGAAACGGTTTTGAAGTGCAAGAGTTGTTTTACTCCACACTCCCCACTTATTTCCTGTAACTAATTCCTTTTGGATTTTTATATTTCTTTAGCTGACCAACGTACAAAATAAATTTTAATTTTTATCTCTGTGTCACGAAATATCTGACTCAACAGTCATGTTATTAAGATAAATAACAATTAAGTAATTGAATTGTTATTTATTACTTATTACTGTTAATTGATGATCTGGTTGATATGTGTATCAATGGTTCCCAACCTGGGGCCACATTTCCTGGGGATATGAAAAGCAAGCAAGGAGGGCCGCATGAAATTTACGGAAATAAAGAACATCTGTAATTACAAAATATTACGAATTGTAGCAAAGAGGTATTAAATTAAAATCCATGCAAACACACAATAGTTATTAAAGTAAGGGCTTGTTGCTCCATTGGACAAAACTGGTATAGTAATACAGCACTAGATTGGTATGGAGAAGTTTTCCTGGATATAAATACGTTGATGAGAATCAGAGGCGCAGATATATTTACAGGCGCGGATCCAAGGGGAAGGCTATAGGAGCTATAGCCCCCTCTTTGACGCTCAGGTATACACTGGATAAAATTGCTTTAATCCTACTTTCTTTACACTGGATGTGGTAACTATGGCTTAACCCTCCCTTGATCATATCCTGGATCAGCGGCTGTATATATATATAATAACTTGAACACAAAACTTTTTTAAAATCTGTGCAAAAATCTGAAGTATTGTAGGTATATGTATATAAATAATGAATAATTAACAGATTGTGAGATTTATTCATTAAAAGTAGATGCCATTGTAGTATAATGCCATTTTAACTTAAATTTTCATTTTAAATTTTCTCGCCCAAAAAACCTACCCTTAAGGGGATGTCTACCCACTTGCAAGTGTTTCAGGATTCCTATAAGATAACACGTAGATATTTCTATGTGAATATTTAACAAGATATTGCACTTACCGTCTCAAAATTTTCCATGATATTTTCCAACAGCAATACCTATATGTTCATGGTTTCTGTTTTTGATTTAATGCCCCAGATCAATTTAGATTAATTATAATGTATACTTCCGTTTACACTTGGCAACGTAGAGGATAGAATTTCTCCAGGAATTGAGAGCTCTCTGCTGAACCTCTAGCCCTAATAGTCTTCGCGTCACGTGGTAGTGATTTATGAGCGCTTCTGGCTAAAAACAAATGTTGTCTCTGTTTCTTCTTCTTTTTTTTTTTTTTTTGTCAAAAACTTGTTTTGGGCAGCTTTGTCCTCAGTTTTGTCCACTGCCTCTATCGAGATAGCAGTTATACAATGGAGATCGTTTGCAGATCTCATAGCAGATAATGTAACATTCTTTGAAGAAACTCGAAGACTGACATACGAACCGCGTGACAATTTGGGTAGGGAATCTGGAGCGTTGCAATTTTGTGTTCTGAAGTCCGCCTTATCACACAAGATGAAATGACCATAAACAAGAGACTTGTGAAGGAAGAAGGAAAATGTTCTTAGTAATTGTATCCAATTGTTTCCACATTTTTCACCTTTCCCCCCGAAAGATCCCTTCGAAAAGGGAAAGAGGGGAGGGTGATTTTGTGACCCTTGAGTTTTAGAATAGTCTTGAAACGAACTGCAAAGTGCACTTACTGGAAATTCTACTGTCGTTGTGCTATAATATCTGTGTTGCAAGAAGTGTGACAAAATGAAGGAATCAAAGAGGAAAAGAATTTGGTACTCTCTCCTTCAAAAAAGGAAGTCTCGCCAAGCTAATTCATATGTGTGGTCGATCTCAGAGTATGAAGTTCAGAGACTGGATAGTTAATATTTACCATTCAGGATTACCTTACAACCAATTAAATTCCATTTTCACCTAGCTTGGGCTGGGTTTGGGCAACTCCCTCTTGTGCAGTCGCCTGGACCCAGATCAGGCTCGTATTTATGGACATGTGTCTATTTCCGGATCACTTCGGAATTGATCCTTCGTTAATAACCATTCAAGTTCATTACTATATTTCCTGAATTATCCAGTAAACCTTTCTCCTCCAATCCTTTATCTTTCTTCATTCTTTCTCTTTTTCTTTTCTTCTCTGCCTCCCTCTGCTACTCTTCTTTCTCACTCTTCTTTTTCCTAACACAAACAAAACTGAAAAACGGTGTCGTGACAGGGAGTAGTCGCTATCAGCACGGTCAATAAGCTGTTTCGATAGTTTTTTTTTTTCTTCGGGAGTCCGATATGGAATGATTAACTCGAAAATGAACATATACAGAAAGAATAATAATAATAAAATTTATTCATGATTTCAATTATCAGATAGGAGAGTATTGTATTTCTTCCTTACTTCGGGCGACTCCTCCTTCCACCCACGAATAAAATTACCCGTATACATGACAATAGGAAGGTATTTCGTTGAAAAATATGCTTTTTGTAGGATCATTTTAATTTCAGGCATATAGTCATTCTACTCCTTTTCATAATGTAATTAATATAGATGTATGCACAGTATAAATGTAATGTGTTAGAGATGTAATAAACTATTTCGTTGATAATTGTTTTTGGTAGAATCGTTTGAATTTCAAGCATAACGTCATACTAAGGGGTTCCATAATATTGTGGTTAGAACTTTTGACTCCTGTTCGCGTGATTCTAGGTTCGATTCCCTACTAGAATACTCAGATCATTGGCGTTTGCTCATCGTTGTGAGGCAAGCTGGGGAGCCACGTGATTAAAAGACGTGACAGTCTATAGAATTAATATAAATGTATACACAGTACAAATGTTGTTTGACAGTAGTAAGGTATTTCGTTGATATGTATATACTATTTCTAGGATGTATACATTTCTTTGTATACGACTTTTATAATGTATAATGTATTCTTATAATCAAGAACGAAATTTTAAAATTCTTCTTCTTATTATTATTATTAAGTATTCTGCCTTTTGGCCGGTCCTGGGACTGATGAGATTTTTTTCGTTTCTTCTTAATTTTCAGTTTGGACCTTGAAATATTTTTTCCATGTTTCTCGATTTTCAGCTTCTTCTTAATAATAATTAATTATTAATGCTTAATAATAATTAGGCATAACAATGTTAGAAAACTGAAATATTTTAACAGAGCAGTTGATTTCCACGAATGTCTAATAACAAATTTTACCACCCAAGTGAGATTTATACCACTTGACACTATGGTTCGGAACTCATGATTATCATATTTGTGTTACAAGGTTATTTTCTAAAGACAGCTGTTTATTAGTCTAAAATCTAAACTCAGCAATACAGCCCATAGGGGCCTGGATATGCCAGCTGATAAACATTCATAACCTAGAAGATCGTGATCAGTGCAATTACATCAAACAATCCTTTCGTCTTTCTTGGCCAGAGATCGCTACCACTTTATTCGGATAGTTCTCCATTTCTTTCACGATGTTGACTCAACTTCGGAAGTTGTGAGCTTACACTGGCAATCGAATCCTATTCTACGTACAATGGAGACACAATATAACAAGATTCAGCTAAGGAAAAACTCCTAAATAGTCATTAGTAGGAAAAGAAGCTGAGTACTATTCAGGAATGAATTGTTGATCATCTCTTAGGGGGAGGATATTTTCGAGAAAATGTACGCATGGAAAATAATAATAATAATAATAATAATAATAATAATAATAATAATAATAATAATAATAATAATAATAATAATAATAATAATAATAATAATAATAACACAGCTACACAAAAAGAATAAAAGTTCTGTGCACCAGACCCCAGGGTATGGATTCAAAATATTTTGGTACCCAGAATCCAAATTTCGAAACCCCAGGACGATTGACCGTGATATTTTTTTAAATGGGCGATAAACATAAGCAAACGTAAAACAGCACTTACGTTATCCGCCCATAAAACAAAGTTGACACGGTCAAATCGTCCTGGAGTTTCGAAATTTGGGTTCTGGGTACCAAAATACATCGAATCAATACCCTGGGGTCCAGTGCACAGAACTTTTATTTATTTTGTGTGGTTGTGTAATAATAATAATACTGTATAAGGAAAAGGAATGAAGACGTACTAAAGGAAGCTAATGAAGGACGACAGATCATGAAGATAATAGAAAAAAAAAAAGAAACAGCATGCTTGGACATCTTATTCGGCACTCCGATTGGATCACCATGTTGATAGGGGAAAAGGCAGAAGAAAAACCAGGAAGTGGAAGATCAAGGATAGAAAAATCTATAAGTTTTACGTCCCACAGTTATGCCTGGTAGGTTAAAGGAGCTAGTGATGTTGTGAAAAGAAGGAAATGCTGGAATGCAGAAAGTGGAAGGAAACGGGAGAACCCCGAGAAAACCCCCACACATGGTGTTTGTCCTCCACAAAGTTCACTTGGTGCGAGCTGAGATCGAACTAAGGACGCCATGCATTAGAGGTGAACGCTCTACCACTGACCCACCGCGGCCCGATCAGGGATAGATGCAGTTACGAAGAAGAGACCTTATCAAATTATAAAACAGCTCTCCCAGGGGAGAGAAAAGTTTTAAAATTTCCTTCTTGCGCATCAACCTATGATTGAAGTGAGAAAGATTATTATTATTATTATTATTATTATTATTATTATTATTATTATTATTATTATTATTATTATTATTATTATATCGAGAATGTACTTCTGGGTTTCCTCCTTAAAAAATACACACACTATTTCCAATTATGGTTATCCTACTTTTTACAAATTTGTCTTTTTTTTCCTCTGTCTTTCATTCCCATCATGCGATGGGTGGGCCATAGAAGGTGACGCCTTTTCTGTGGCCAGAGTGATCAAATTTGTCTAATTCAATATTGGTTTAAATAGTATTAGTTTTCAAGCTACATATATGAGTTCTTTGACTAACTGAATAGTGCACGCCCCTTCTGACTCACTCGCCACTATTTAACATTAAATTTCAGATGCCTCGATATACTTGCATAAGTTTATTATTTCTAAAATAAACATTACGTAAAAGGTTATTCAAATTGATATCAAGTTTTTCTGACATTTGTATATTACGCATATCTTTCTTAATTTGCATTACTCACATTATTCCAGAGAACGAACAAATTTTAGAGTTCTGGTTTGAACTTCTCTTACAATAATAAGCAAATATACGAGGAACAAATTTACCATTATTGACGATGCGGAGGGGAGGAGATTTTCTGGACTAGGAAGGAATGTGTGCGGGTGCAGAGCAGAGGTCTGCACGGGCCGGAATTTTCAGCCCGGGCCCGGCCTGTGAATTTACAATGTGAGGCCCGACCCGAGTCCAAAATATGTCTTAGCATTTAGGCCCTAGCCCGGACTGAGCTCTGTGAGAATCAAATGAGCCCGAAATAAGCCCGAATTGCAGAAACTTAATTATTAATGCAAAATTGTAATTTTATTTACAGCAATTCGAGGTTTGATTTTGCAGTTGTGTTTTACAAGTCCTCCAGAAAGAACGGTGCAATTTGTATCGTTTTACACTATATTTACAAAGTTAGGCCCGAAAAAGTCCGAGAAATATGGTTGTATATTTAAAAATTCACAGCCCGAACCCAGGGGCGTCATTTAGGAGGACAGGGAGAGGCATTTGCCCCCCTCCCGAGTTTGAGATTTATAGAATTTTATCAATAGCATAGTAGTAAATCAGTGAAAAACGCGAAATTTTACATATATCAAGGGGTCTTGGCTCCCCAAGCCAAATCTGAAATGACGCTACTGCCCGAACCCCTCCCGGGCCCGAAGTGATACATTCTTTGTAGGCCCGAGCACGTGCAGACCTCTAGTGCAGAGGCGTTTCAAGTGGTGGGCGACTGCCCACGGCCTTGCATCTTTAGGGACCTCGCAAAGACCAACGAGCCTAAATCGATTTAGCACTCACTTTTGTCGATGCAACAATAGAAACAAATATGAATTCGGACTTAATTACAGAAAAACAATACGCTTCAAACTAACTTTTCATCTATTCGTATATATTAGATCGCTAGCATACGCGACAGGCGGCGAGTTTATTTTAAAATTGCAATAATGAATGTGTATAAGTCTTTATCGTTGAGATGAATTGTTTTCGATAAATTTTATTATAATTAGCAATTTTTAAAAAAGGGGGCAAGAAGGACTCGTAGACCTTATTCGCCTTCTGTGCAGATGGTATGGTAAAAATCAATACTGGATAATGAAAGTGTAAGTGTAAAGGCTAATATGGAACAAAGAAACAAAAGAGAACTTCTTCAGAAGGGAATTGGGAGGGGAGGGGATGAGAGTACAATGCTGTGACACTTAAAATGCGTCTTGATTTGTATACTTCAACAAACTTTTCTTATTAGATTACGCAATTTCTAGTTTCTTACTCCGATTATTCGAAGTATTCAAATGTTCTCGGAGGGAGTGACCGCCCCTCCCTTTAATCCGTCCGTGGTGTCATTCAGTTTGGCTTTTCGCTACTAATTCAAAGTGCTTTCCGAAACAAGTTGTCTTCTTGTGACAGCAGGGGGTGGAAGAAACAAACAAACCGTGAAAGGAAGAAAGAAGAGGTTTTGGGCTCTTCCAGTCCAGACCATTCTAACCACTGAGAAGTGAGAATCACAACGTGATTTTTCTGGTAAGAGCGTCCTTTTAAAAGCAGCTAACAAGCAAACAGATGGTCAGCTCTCTCCCCTCTGCAGCATACTTTTTATTCTCTGTTGCCAAACTTACTGAAGAATATATTGCAATTAATCTAACGCATGTAACGTAAATTGGAGACCGTGGTTGGATTTATATGGGTCTTGTGTATTTGTATTAAAAATTTCAAGTTATTACCTGCAATACTTTGTTAGAAATTACCATATTAAATTTTACATGTTATCAAATGGAGAGTTAGAAACCTAAGCGGAGATGGTAGGAGATCCCCTTAACCTCTAAAGCTGAAAAGTGAAGGTTTTCTTCTCCGCGTTCTGCACTATAAGCGGAAAGGAAAGCAACACATAAAGAAGTAAATGAAGCTTTCTCATATGTAGAGGAGCACTCATACAGCAACAAGATGATTGTTAACATGGTGAGTCAAATTGCCTGAAGCCCATAACGTGTTGAGCTTGCAAATTAGCTTCTTTCTAAGTGAATCGTGCGTCATCTCTCGAAAAGCAGTGTTATGAATCGACAGCATTTCGTCGCTCACACATAGAAAGAAACAAGAAAAACGAAATAGTGTGTTGGTGGTGTCTGTTAGTCATTGTTAATTCTTGGGAATAAACTCAGTTTTATTAGGTTGACCTGGGGTTTGTTAAGTTACTGTGCTACAGTATATTTTTGTGTTTTCTTTTATCATAGAATAAATAATATTGATAGAAACATAATTGCTCTGTAATACTAATGTAATATTCCCCAACCGGTTTTCCGCGCAGTCCTATGGGATGTGTCGTAAATTTTACAATTAAAAATAAATTGTATGTCATTTATATAAATTTAGTCTTTAGTCTTTATTTTAATAAAAAGTTAAAAAAATCTTTGAAAAACATTGTGCCTACGACAGCAACTATTCTGTATTCTATACATAAATTTGATTTTTTTTACTATTGGATTATAATTTATATTATTAATAATAAAAAATAGAGCTCCCTAATGACTAAGCGGTTAACATACACACTTTTGTCGTGGGAAGTCTGGGTTCGATTCCCGGAGGAAGATCATGTGGCTGGGATCCCACGTTAAGCTGTAAGTCCATATCTCATATAGCCACTTATTCATCATTCAGATAACGAATATTTGTTCGAACAATCATTCAGATAACGGATATTTATTCGAACAATCATTCACACAGAGAATAACCATTCGGACAATCATTCAGATAACAAACATTTATTTGAACAACTATTCGGACAAAGAATAGCCATTCAAACAATCATTCAGATAACAAATTATTATTCGAACAATCATTCAGATAACGAATTATTATTTGAACAATCATTCAGATAACTAATATTTTTTCGAACAATCATTCAGATAAAAAATATATTCGAACAATCATTCAGATAACGAATATTTATTCGAACAATCACTCAGATAACAAAAATTTATTCGAACAATCATCGTTCGAATATTGGAAACAAATATTAAGAATATTGGAATTTGCAAATTGCAGCAGAAAAACTTTCGAATTGACATAACGAATATTCGGATAATTTTAACAGCAATGTGTTAAACATCACGATGAACCAGCAGTAAATGGAATGAGAGTTTTGTGACAAATACTGTCAACTTGTGACTTGTAGAGTACAAAGAAGAAGGAGAATCATCTCTCTTGATATTCCAAGTTTCATAGCTACATGAACAGCGATGATGAAGCTGGAAGAAGAAGAAGATTGACTGTAATTCTTATTATTATTTAGTTTCATCGCATCCTTTCTTTCTAAATTGTTTATTACTCTTCTTTCGCAAGGTTGAAGCAAAAGCAAAACACTCGAAACAGAAGAAGAAGATGAAAAAAATGCGTCTTCTTCCCACAGGCGCAATTAAGCCGACATAGAACTGTCACAGATTTCATTTCTGCCTACCCATGCGAATAGCGCCGTGACGGCTTGGTTAGTTCTTACCGCATCCGCTGTCATGTCCTCCTCTTCTTCTTCTTCTTTCTGTTCGTGTTTTGAGTATTTAGGTCAACTTTTTCTTTTGACAAAAGATAGACAGAGATAGAGAAAGAGAGAGAAACATTTCGCATGGATTACGTGTGTTGTGACTGGTAAGCTACCAATGACAAAACAGTATTGTATAGATATACCTTAACTAACAAGTGTTAAAAGAGTCATTAACCTAAAGCACTTATTTGTTCACGCCTCTTTCTGTCTCCCTGTTTGATTGGCAGGCCTATGAAAAATTATGAAACAAATTTATTTTTTTTTAAATAATACTGCAAAACAATAATAATAATAATAATAATAATATTTAATTAAATAATTTATTAAATAAGAATGTGATTTTTGTACCGTGTAACTTATAATGGCTAGACTGGAAAAAAAGGGGAGGGAGGAATCTCACGGTGGAGATATCCTGAAATCAAATTCTTGTGTTTATTTATGTTTGTCTAATGGTTGCTCGTGTCTTATGAGGAGAAATTATATCCTCATTGATTGGAGGGGAGAAAAATAATAATTTGGAATGTATCAATTGAGATTTTTTTTTTTTTTTACAATTAAATGACTTGTTTTGGTGAAAGGGAGGGATGTTGAGCTCACAGCAATGATGTTCGTGGCTATTAAAAACATATAAATTGAGAGTTTAATATGTTAACATATTTCTGAAGAAGTTAGCAATGTAGGTAGTAAAACGATCGTCGGGAACAATTCAGGAATTCCGAATAAAAGAGGAACTTGACAAAGGCTTGTTTCCTTTAAAAAAAAAAAAAAAAAAAAAAAAAAAAAAAAGCACTCTGGACGGTCAGAATAATCGTCCATTTATTTTCAAACCATATTTTCTAAAGGGAAAGAGATCGAAATTTAAAAAAAAAAATTAAATCTTTTAGTTTTACATTCCACGCTTATGCCGGCTAGGCTAAAGGAGACAGTGATAATGAGAATGAATGAAATGCTGGAATGCAGAAAATGGGAAGAAACGGGAGAGTCCCGAGAAAACCCACGCAGGTGGTGTTTGTCTATCACAAAGTTCACTTAGTGCGATCTGGGATCAAACCAAGGACCCCATGCACCAGAGGTGAACGCTCTACCACTGAGTCAGCGCGGACCCCATATAAACACGAGAGTTGACTGATTGGTATTAGATTCGATCAGGCGCGCACACAGAAATTTTTGTTGGGATGGATCCAGGCTTTTGGGGGGGAGGGGTCAATACTACAAGCCATTATGTCTATGTAGTATAGTAGTATTGAACAGGTATTATTCTGTACCCTATAAGTAATTGTAAAATACTTCGACCTATATTTTCAGATAAAAATAATAGAACTAGGTTGCTTTTATGAGAGCACAAATAAAGTGTAAAACCAAATGTTCATGCAACATCAATCATTTTCCTGTTAAAGAATATAGTTTTATTAAGAAAATGTACAAATGTATGTTGAGTTAGGAAGTTTTATGGGGGGGGGGGGTTGGATCAGGTGCATTCCCCTACACTCCTTCAAATGAAAGTTTCAAACGCTCAGTTGTTGAATTCGTTCTTACTACTCGAAATCCCTCAATTACAAAAGTTTAATTGTAAAAGTGAATTTTCTTACACTTGAGTATGTACAATATAAATAATTTGTGACCATTACCCTCTGCAGGGTAGGTTTTCGAAAGGAGTTCGATTCTTCAAAATACGTGACAAATTATACTAGACTTGCTTAATCACGCATCAATGTTCAGTATACACAGTTTCCATAGTAAGAATGAATAACTATTTTATTAGACCGAAAATAAGTCACACTTCTTCATTCATCTGAATTTCAACTGTAAGTGGCTTAAATTAGCTCTAACGGCACTCACGGCATATGCGGTTTTAAAATTATACAGTATTGATTTCTCATTTAGAACCCTCTCCCCTTCTCACACTTATACCATCTTCCCATATCAAATATGTGCTAAAATAAAGTCCCTATTTTCTCCCCTTAATCTCAGTTTTTTCTTTTTCCTCCCTTGAATTTTTATGGGCGGCTCATATTCGGGTAGACTTTGTCTCTGTTTTTACTTGAATTTTAATGGAGAGGCTTATATTCAAGTACTGTCTCTTTTTTACGTTGAATCTTAGGCGAGCGGCTCATATTCAGGTGTTATCTCATTTTCCCATTGAATTTTAACGGAGCGGTTTATATTCCGGTATTGTTTCTTTTTTCCATTAAATTGTAAGGAAGCGGCGTACATTCAGGCATTGTCTCTTTTCTTTTCTCTCAAAGCGGTAATTGCGATTTTATAGATTTTAAATACCTGCTGATTGACATTACAGTAAATAAGTAAATGACAATATGTTTGTCAAAGTATCGTGGTAATTTTACTATTTTAAAAAAAGACAGTTACAATCTAGGCAATGTTGAATATCAATTATAAAAAGAAAAAAAATCTTTAGATTATGCGAAGCAAATTTTAAGATCTCTAGCACTGGAAACATTTCTGTATTTAGGGTTGCTAACAGCAAGACAGCAATCACAGAAACGATCGAAGAACCTGGGATCGTTCTTCAAATCTAATTTAAATATCTTTTGCGTTATATCAAGATAATTTTTCATTGTATTTCAATTTATACTAACCAAAGTGATTTTTTTCCTATATAAATTTTTAACGTTATATTTAACGGAATTTAATTTTCACGAAATAAAGAATATTTAAACATATTTGAAGGTTAACCCAATAAAATCAGGTAATTCTGGTTCCAGTTCATTTTTGAAGACAAGAGAAGAGTGCATCTAGTGTATAAATTTTCTTAAAAAAAAAAAAAAAAAAAATACTTTGAAGCCTAGCAAGTATTGACATGCAGGATTACCTACCTCGCTGTCCAATAAAGGTACAAACAAACTGTTACGTAACAATACACTTATTTTAACGTCATACATAACCAAAACAAACTCTCTAAAAATGCGGGTTTTCACATTTTCTTGTTATTATTTCAACTTGTACATTTTTTTCTATACCTACAACGTATACCAGTATTTCCTATAATGATACCAAAACTATGGATGACTTTTCTGTTGTAAAGCTCATACTTTGTTATTTAATATTCTTGCATGTCACTTAGTGGTACAATCTTATTACTTTTTTTTCTTCTTCTTCTTGTGCAAGTTGCGTTGCGTTTATGGTAGGAATGGCATTTCAGTTACAACATGGTTGAAAGTTTTAACGCAATCAAAATTGAAAGGAAAACAAAAAAAAAAAAGGGAAAAAAGAAAAAACTGCGTTCAATGCTGGAAAATTCTGTTATTCAAGCAATGCAACGCTTTCACTGGAAGACATTTTGTGCCATGTTTTGTCACGTTATCTGGCGGTCAAGTTTGCAACTGAACAGATTTCTCTTTGTAATATGGCAAGTCGACCTACTAATTTGTTTGAAATAAGATAAAAATGTTTACTTTACTTTTGCACCTGACTCTTTCCCCCCCCCCCCCGCGTACGCTTTGTACATTCAGTGTTGACAGTAATCCCTTCTGTAAGTGTTGTTGTGTGTGGCTACTTTGTATTATTATATTACGGACTATAAGTGTCTGCAACGATTATTTTGTTCTGCCAATGTTCTATTTGTATTATATCACTAGTTGTTGCCAGGAACGTAGCCAGCCCAAAAATGTAGGAGGGCGATAGAAGTTAGGGAGGGCCCAATCCAACCATGTTACAGTTCATTCACTATATTATAGTTCATTTGCAAGCCTACCGTGAAAATTTTAAGGGGGGCAGTAAAAATTTAGGGATGCTGACCCCCTAGCCCCCATGGATACGGACCTGGTTGTTGCTTAAGGTTAATTTAAAGGTTGAAACAGTTCCATTGTTAAAGGTTTGGATATCCATTCCAACAATCAAGTCATTTCAACAATGAAGAAAATTCTAAGTTAACACTGCAGTGGTCGCGCGTTCTACTATTGTAGAACAGGTGTTTTATTTTTAGAAATCCTGAGCAAATGACAACACTCTCGACCTTCAGCGGTTATGTACCTTTCTCCGCCAACCTCCTGTACATCCCAGTCTATTTTCAGTTCTTGTTCTTGCATCTGCACCGATTTGTTACATGATTTCATTAGTTTTCTACTATTGTAGATCACGCGACTATTGGTGTACTAGTTTGTTACGTATTAGTGGTTTATTTCGTTTTACATTTACTTTTGTGGAATACATGCTTGTATATATTTGAAATGTCAGAATATCAAAGAGAACAAGTGCGTCTTTGGTTAGAACAGGCAGAAAGTGACTGTGAAAATGTTTTTGGAATCGAAGACATGGAGGCGCTCGAGGAAGATTTTGTTGAAGAAACAGTTGAGTGGGTGATACCGAAAATGCTCGAGACAATATGCTGGAAGAAGAAGAAAACATTCTAGTACAAATCAATGTTGAAATCATGGGTCCAGCCACGCCACCTTTTCTCGACAAACGTTCGTTTTACATCGGTAGAGAGAAAAAATTAGAATCTCCTCGCTTTCATGTAGATCCCGTAATGCCAAGAAACTCACGAATACCCAATTTGAATATAATACTAGCTTTTCATAGGCTTAGCCCACAAGGTATCATTTTAAAGCCTAATTGATGATGAATTGATTATGAATGTAGCTGGTGTTAATGCTCTTATTATATTTAGAGCAAATGAGAACGATCTCAGTGTCAGACGCAAAAATTTCCTACAGGATCTAGCTTTTGTATTGATAAGACCTGCAATAAACCAACGTTTAGGCATAAAATCCTTGCCAATAGATCTTCGACGTTGAGGAAGAGTTCTGCTCGCCTTCGGCGAAGATGTTCTGTTACTACAAGACAGAGCTTCCTGGGTAGGAAAATGTTTCGTTTGTAGCTGTTCTCGCAACATGTCAACAGGAAAATATGTGTGGAAAGTGCCAGAGATGGGTCTGCCCAGACCACCAGAAAAGCTTGTGTGACGATTGCTTGGAGTAGATAATCATTTCCAAAGAGTACATCAAATCATTCTACCTCTACGATGTATCATAAAAGAAGGTTTATGCTCTTATTTCAACATTTAAACCTAAACACATATTTGATTGTTTAAGGTTGCTGTATGTTGAATAAGATGTACCTAACGTTTATTTTTGTCAATATTCTTGCATTAATCAAATATAGCTAACAATTTTAACAATTTTAAAATATTTTAAAATGTGTATAATACTTAACTAACACACCCAAGACCGAATATTCCTAAAAATCATAACGCTATAGAAAATTACTGATGTTCTACAATAGTAGAACGCGCGACCACTCACGTAACGGTGGAGGGCGCGACCAACGCAGTGTTAAAAAAAATAAAAAATCAGCACGGATTGTTACCTTCGATAGGTTATGAAGTTCCTTCTCGAAAACTTTGAAGTCTGTAGGTTGAAATTTGTAAGAGAAATCGTGAATTTTCGTGAAAGATAAAAAATACACGAGAGAGAGACGAAGGCTTTAGTGCAATCTATCGGCAAAACTTGTCCTTTAAACCAACCTTAAGAAGCATTCAGCCCACTGTACACAGTAAAAAGCTGTATTTATTTATTTATTTTGTTTGCCTACCAACCAACATGCGGTTGCACAAATATTAATGCTCGAATCTAAATATGATTATCATAATCCTAGTTCTAATAACAAACAGTAAAGCATGTTCATGTTTAGCAACATTACTATCCATTTTGAAACAACTCAATTGAAACAATACCATTTACGTTGCAATTAAAATCCCCATTACACAAATATTAATGCTCAAATCTAAATATTATGGTTACGACCCTGGTTTAAGTCTTGCCAGATGTCCCGATTTAGCAGGAATAGTCCTTTCGTTTTGGTCCTAGATAAGACTTTTCAACTGAAATAGGACACGCAGATGGCCCTGTTGTTTTCTTAAACAGGCTTGTTATTTTATTTTACACAGTTATTATTATTATTATTTTCTTACAAAACGTATGAAGTTAATTACTAACATGTATAATTTAATGGATAAATTGTCAAACATTAGGATAAGTTCTTAACTTCCTATTATTCAGTTGGTAAGTTTCGTAAAAAAAAAAAAAAAAAAAAAAAAAAAGAAAAGAAAAGAAAGAAAAATCCCTATTTCACGCTCTGAAAATATGGTAGCCTTATCCTGGTCCTATTTTTAAATAATTAAATTGTAACAAGACAGTTTGTATGTAAGTCGTAGATAAATTTTCACGATAGTTTTAAATCGGTGAAATGTCCACACGCTAGCAACATCTATTAGTGTGACTTTTTCAATAGGATTTTAGCGTGACGTATAGACTGAAACTTTCTCAATTGTTATTATTAGCATGCTGGGATCTAATGTGCCTCGTAGGCCCATAATCTGTTATTATTAGCATTTGGGGATCTAATGGCTCATAGATCCATAGTCTGTTATTATTAGCATGCGAGAATCTAATGTGGCTCATAGGCCCATAGTCTGTTATTATTAGCATGAGGGGATCTAATGTGGCTCCGGGGTTAGATTACCTGGTGGGAAAGAATCATACTCAGTACATAGGTTCTGGTTTCACTTTAAACCGTAGGTTTTGCTCTTTATAGAGCCTCGCTGCTGACAAAACATTTGAATACAAATCAATGTTAGAATGGACAAAATGGCACATGAATGTGTATGTACTCCCTGTGAACAAATCCAGGGTCCACGTCTATATACAGGGTGTTCAGAAAGTTCCTGCCTCTAGATTTGAGTATCATAGAAAGCAATGTCAGTGTAATTTTAGCTATAGTAGTGGTAACACTGTTTTCATGGTCAGAGACAGTGTTGTCGTGTATACTTGCTTTCAAGCACTGTCTAGTATCCTTCTGATACTCAAACCTTAAGGCCCACAAATTTCTCGGACACCCTATATAAACTGGAATCAGTGTCATCGACCTGTTCGCCAGCATTCCCATTACAATTTTCTCAATCTTCCCATAGCCTATGTTTGTTTTAAAATTCTCTTCAACGTGTAAGGATTCAGAGCAGAGCAACCGTTGCACATAGCTTTATGCTTTTTTGACAACCACTCAGATAACGAATTTCTCTATATAGCAAAATCCATGGCTTAGGAATGAGATTAGGCGACCAGGGCACTTATCTTTTTTACAGTATCTTCTATAGTGAATATTCCCGGAACTTTTACTTCGTTGTAAATAATAATAATATATAAATACAGATGCTTCATTTTCTGCTTAGCTGAAGCTTTATTTTATTTTATTTTATTTATTTTTTGAAAAAATCGTGTTTCTTTTTTTCAATAGTTAATGGAAGAAATTCTTCTCACAATATCACGTGTGTGAAAGACAGTCTCAAGACTTGTTTCACTTCCTGTAGTATTCAGACTGGAACACTCTGGAAGAGAGTCTACTGGAAAAGCATTACGAATTAACTACTTCTTTATATTCTAACTTCCAGTAGTGCAGGATTATATATATATATATATATATATATATATATATATATATATATATATATATATATATATATTCAATAACCGCACATTCATATTGTATGAAATATTTGTCAACCTATTGTTGTTTATCGACATATTGTGCTATTGATTTCGCTTTCCATTTGCGAGTACCTGAAATTGTATATTAACTAACTGGCACTTATTACAAAAGTAGTTGAATGACATTGGGCCTCTCAACCAATGTAAGCACATATTTTGGAAACAAAAAAAACAAAAAAAAACACTATTATCTTATCTGTAGATGATGGTATTACGTGACGTTGACAAGTGATTAACTGTATATTTGTATTTTAGGATTTTACATTATTAGCATTTAATGAAAGAAATTCAAATATGAGAGCCATACTAATCTATAGACTCATTGAGTTGTACCAATTGATATTGTTGAGTATAAATCCTCATGCGTAATTTTCGAGAGACTCAATAAATTTTGGGGGGATCGTAAACGTAAAAATTGATGCTCTACAATAACCACGCCATCTATTAACAAGAAACTTATCCATAAATATACTCTAATTAAACTTTACATTATGACACTAGGAAGATGACAGTATTCAATATAGTTAATGAGATATACCCCAATAGATATATGGTATGGTTAATGAGATATGGCCCAGAATACGATATTGTTAATGAGATATAGCCCAGAATACGATATGGTTAATAAGATATAGCCCAGAATACGATATGGTTAATGAGATATAGCCCAGTATATGGTATAGCTAATGAGATATATCCCAATATATGGTGTGGTTAATGGAATATAGCCCAGAATACGTTATGGTTAATGAGATATAGCCCAATATATGGTATGGTTAATAAAATATAGCCCAGTATACGGTATGGTTAATTATATATAGCCCAGTATACGGTATGGTTAATGAGATATAGCTCAGTATACGGTATAGTTAATGAGATACACATATACGATATAGTTAATGAGATATATCACAACGTTATGGTTAACTTCCACATTTTTAATTTTTATTTATCAGTAATATTGCTCATAAATTATTTGTATATCACAATTTTATGCCTAAACTTCACTGAAGGATTAAGAAAAAATGAAGTTAATTCATGTACCTCCTTCAGTTGAGAGGAAATGTGTCGGCTAGCTCAAAAGTATACATATAGTACTTAAGAGAAACAAGATGAAGTGGAGAAGGGGCGGGGGGAAAGATAGGAAAAAAAAATAAGTGGTGAAAGTGACTTTCCCAAGACTTACTTTCAGGTCAAATATTGAGGTAATTCTTTTCTTTTTCTTATTTCAAAGCAGGTGAAGATGACATTGTGGATTCTTTTTCTTGTTGTTCAAGAGAGGGCGTTAGCATGCAATGGATAGGGATGACATTCTCCACGTCCATTGACCTTTCGAGTTTTAATAATAAAATAAAAAGAGCGCCCTCGAGATAAAAAAAAAAGACATTTGTTTGCAACAAGATACGTATATATATGTATATATGTGGAAGAAGGTTTGCACTCACATATGTGGATTTTAACGCATAAAAACGTTTTGTATCTTTCCTTTTCTGTTTTCTCTTCTCTTCTCTCTGTGCATATGAATGGAAAAGAACAGTTGCTCAAAGGAAAACGAGAGAAATAAGGAACGTTCAGTCTTCAGTAGGAAGAAAGGAAGGAAAAGAAAAAAAATGTTATGAAACAACTTGCGGGTAGTATATTGCTAAGACATCCATAAAATTCAATAGGAGAATGGATTTGTAACTTGTGGGCAATATCTTTTAGCACGCAACAGTTGGTTACAACTTTACACGCTCATTCAAGCATTGTGAGAACAATATGAATATGATTTGCTTATTATTATTTTTTTTTCAATCGGACGCAATGAATTTGATTGCGTAGATAAATTGTACTTCTATATAGGATACAAAAGTTCTATCGCACACTATATTGTATGTGTAAGAACACTTATGTATTGAATTCATTTGTTATACACATATTTCACCTTGATATGTGGTCGCTTCTGCCTTATTATTATTAGTATTAATGTTAGTAGTAGCAGTCGTAGTAACAGTAGTAGCAGTAATAGAATAGTAGTAGTTGTAATAATAGTAGAAATAGCAGTGCCCACTTCCAGGGAGATGGGTATTTTCTAGGGATGAGCAAAACCTTTTTTTAAAAACGGAAACCGGTTTCTGGAAAACCGAAAAACCGACATTTCGGTTTTCTCCAAAACCGGTTCGATTTTCCACCGAACCCGGTTTCGGTTTTCTCCAAAAACCAGTTCGGTTTTTCACCGAGACAAGTTTCGGTTTTCTCCAAAATCGAAAACTGGAACCGGTTTTGAAGAAAACCGAAACCGGATCCAGTGAAAAACCGTACTGTTTTCGGAGAAAATCGATAACCGGTTTCGGTGAAACCGGTTTTTAATTGTTCAAAAACCGGTTTCGAAAACCGGTTTTATGGCCACCACTAGTATTTTCCATTTGCAGCTCAGTCGAGTTTCCCATGGTCTCAGGCTCATTGCCCTCAACGAGACATAATCTCACCAGCTTCAATGAGGCTCGGCCTAGCTCAGACTCGCGCTTACTTAAGCTCTGGTTCGCTATTCTCACTGAGGTTCGCATTTGCTAGTGTCCTGCTTACTATGTAATTAATTCTATTTATTTGTCCACCAGAAAGTTTACTTGGCACAAAGTGGAATAAAACCAGTGACGCCACGCACCACAGGTGAACGCTCTATTACTGAGCCACCATACCCCTCACTGAGGCTCTTCTGGGTTGGCACCCATTTTAGAATTCGCGAGTTTGGGTGTTATATTCCTGAAAGTAAGCTTGGTTGTAATGAAAGCTACTAGAAGTATTATTACCTTGGTACATAAGTAAAGGAGGAATGCTATTAGGAACAACATAATCGTTTAGTGACTCAATTACTATAGCCAAGTTGTGACAGTTCTAGTGTAGCCTAGTTCCTTTCGAGAGAAGTATCGCGATCTAGAGGTCCTAAGTCGGCTGTCCTGAGTGAGATTTTCCAGTTGTTTTTCGACCTTAGTGTCACCAGGCGAATTCTGGAATGGTGCCTTTACATAGATCCTGGTCGATTTCTTTCCAATACCTTTCCCTTTAAAGCTCAGGTGTGGTGTAATTTAGCGGTCTGAGATGTAAGGTTTGACGATCGTGAGGAAACGCTCCGCGGTTCGAACCCTCTGAAGAGATTTTAAATTGTCCTTGAACTTTTTGTGTTCGTGACCCTTTTGGTAATCCAGAATAACAAGAAAAACGTGAGATATTTTCAGTAAATCAGTATGGTTTCTGGTTCAATGTCAGCCGAAATGAGTTTATAGTGATGTGATGGTTTTCTGATGGTTGTCCAATTCACTCTCACTATTTTTTCCTATTTCACCATTTGATCATTATTTTCAGTATCTTCATCTCGTTAACCATACAGGCTATAAACCTAGGACGTTAAACTGAGATTCTATTTCATTTTACAATGTAAATATGTTAAACGCAATCGCACGGTTAAATAAACCAATCGTGTGTGTTGTTGAAAAAAAAATCTCATAGTAATAAAAGCAGATAATTGTATGCAGAACAATGTGTCGTAGGATGAAAACAGTATACGTATCTGTTTTCTGCGACGTAAACAGTGGCTAGAAAACTCAACCATTCTTCTGACCTTGACTGTCACTTGAGCAATCTCATGTGTTTGTGTACATATATATATATTTGTGTGTGAGTGTGTCTGTGTGTGTATGTGTGTACACCTGTGAGTTGCTTCTTCCCATAAGAGAATGAGAAAGAGCGAGAGATCATGAGCAGCAACAGACACATTTGGATTTTGGAGGTCAGCTCGTTTCTCAACATGCATAGCAAAAATTGAGGTCACGGATTGGCCGGCCGGCTGGCTTTATGACAGCGAGAGGAGAGACTCGATTGTGTTTGTTATGTGTTTGTTCGCATGGTGTTTGTAAAGTCGAACGGATGGCCTCAGATGAGAGTAGAATCGAAATAAAGTGCCAACTATTTTCCGCATTTCCTTTTTCCTATCTTTTGTTTTATTCTGTTAAACCCAACAAAGTTGTCAACTGTTCTTGTATTCTTGAAACGCCTTCAGCAACGTACGCACAATTTCGTCCAGGGGGGAGTTCGAGCTCCTAAGTTCATATCGTTTCAAGATTTTTTTCTATCCATATCCTAATATGATAAATGTAAGTGTACAATTTCATAATATCTTCTTCATGAAGGTGTTTAAAAACGCACAGTCCCCCTGTCTGTACGCTACTGGCCTCTTTGACCAAATTCTGAATCCACGCATTGTATTGCATGATAAAAATTACATTTCTAGTTAACGTAACACAATTATGCCCTGTAAATGAAAGGAGACGGATGGTTGGTGAAAATGATTATTAAGAAAGAAATGGTGGGATGAAAACGTGGAAGAACTCCGAGAAATCCCACGTGCACGATGTTGTCCACCACAAACTCACATGGCTTGGTAGCCTATCGAAGTACGTAACTTTTGCACCAAGTGTGAGCGCTCTATCACAGCTACACTGCCCTGTCATGAGCATAATGTCCACTTAAATGGCCAAGGAATTGAACCAGGGACTCTTTGCACGAGATATAAGTACTTCATCACTGGATTTACCCACTGGCTTTTCTATCTTATTCGAGTAATAAGAGCCGTCCTATTTCAACTGTTCCCCTGCCTGCTGGGGCTGCTGTCGATATGCTTTTTCCGTATCTTCTTCAAAAGAGGAGGGGCAATTGATGTGGCCGAGATTCTTCAATAGTTTGATAACGATAGAGTTCCCCCCTCCAAAAACAAAGGGAAGGTTTCCTCCGTAAAACAGCGGCGAGGGTGATGCTGAAGTATGTTTCACCTATTTTCCTAAGGTACACTTGAAACAGAAATCTAATACATTGCCATCACAAATGCGTTTTGTAACATAAAGTAAATTACGCTTTATATGTAACATAAATCAATTCGTTTTGCTCTCTTCTTTAAATTTCATGTCTAGATTTGCAAACACTGATTTAAACGTACGGTACCTAATGCCAAAAAATAGTCCTATGTTTCTTTTTTTTTTCGTCCTTCTTTCTTTCTTTTTACCTCTTGACCCAGTGACCAAATTTCAATGGGAGCTCCGTCGAGTGTTTAACAGAACGACGCCGAATTTCTTATGTATCTACTTGTTCTTAGCTTGGTGTCATACATATGTAGTGGACTAGTTACGTAAACTTATTTTCTTGGTTTTATGAAATTCTCTAAATATAGTATTATTTTAATAATCCGTAAAAAATGAGGCTCAACTTTGTAATGTTAAAGCTGTAATGTGTGGTCAACTAATCTGACTAAAATAGTGTTAGTTGTAAATGTATGTTGGTTGTGGGTCTTTACATAATTAGTTCTTGTGTTGGTTTACAAGCAGGAGGCCTCAATAGCTCACTGGTAGAGCGTTCACCTCTAGTGCATAGGGTCCTTGATTCGATCCCAGCTCGCGCCAAGTGAACTTTGTGATGGACAAACACCGTGTGCGTGGGTTTTCTCGGAGGTACTTCCGTTTCCTCCCACTTTCTTCATTCCACCATTTCGTTCATTTCTCATCATCACCGTCTCCTTTAGCCTAACCGGCATAAACGTGGGGGGCACCGTTGCTCAGTGCAAGAACGCTTGCATTACACCATTTTTGGGAGCAAGAATTCATTTTCATTTATCACCTATTTCCTGCACTGTGCAGGGTATAGTTTGTGGGAGGTAAAACAAAGGTTTTATTTTTACTTTTTACAAATTCTCAAAACGCAAAGCACCAAAGTAAGTTGATTAAAGGCTCAGATTGTCGAATAGTGGTGGGAATATGGCATTGTAGTTTCTTTTATTATAATAATGGCTTATTGTATCCTACTTCTACTAAAGTAGTTTTCATCCCAATTCAAGTTACGAAAAATTACAAGTGTACAGGTTTATCAAAGCCAGAACATTTTTCATGAACCCATATATCACACTCAACAACTGCATCCATTTTTTATTTTATTTTATTTTATTTGTTTATTTTTTATTTATTTTTTTTACCTAAGCACCTTCAGAAAATTTATTGCCCCACACATACTCACTTCACTTCGTCAATATTAAATAATTGAAAATACTCTGACATATGCTGTCTCCCTCTTTGTTGGACTCGAGTTGCTCTAGAGCTACTGGGGATGTGAAATAACTGCGAAATGAAGTATTCCATAAGCGTTTCTGACAGTCATGATTTTAGTTTCATGTCTAACGCAGGCAAAAACATTAGTAATCGTTTGATTGTTTTGAAGCTTCTAACACGAGCCCTTAAAATTAGAATAAAATTGAACGTTTAACATAAAATATATTTATTAACCGCTTTCAGGATTTTCACTTCTTGAGGTAAATTTTAGTTTCACTCAAACAGCTACTGCTTCCTTACTGTTTATCGTAGGATTATGGTTCATACCTCTTTTTTCTTTTCTTTTTTTTTTCAGGATAGAGCATACTTTCCAACGGTACTACTCGTTTGTCCGTATTATACACCACAAACGGGAAATCGAAAAAAAATCGAAACAAATCGAAATTTTTGCACCCCTTTGGCCCGGGCCTAGGTTGACGTAGGGATCTGTTTTTTTTTTTTTTTTTTTTTTTTTTTTTTTTTTTTTTTAAGAAAATACGTTGTTATATACATAATGCGTACGTAAAATTTCAATCTTGTATCTTGAAAACAAAGGAAGGAAAAAATAGTTGAAAATCTGAATTTAGAGCATTTGCCTACAGTCATGTCTCAAAACAATTTTCTTTAATATAACGAGCCCTTTCCAACGGTATCACTCACATGTCCGTATCGTACACTTGACCCGGAAAAACCGGAATCCTTCTGAAAAAAATCACCCCCTTGAATCATGAGGGGAACACTTGTGCCCCTCGGGCCGGCCCCGGGTTGGCATAGGAATCTTAAAAAAAAAGAGAGAGAATTATTCAAAGGTGCACACAATCCGTATGCAAAGTTTCAATCTGATATCTTGAGAACTAAAGACTGAATTTTTTTTTGAAATTTGCCTTAAGAAAAAAATAAAAAGTCACGCCCCTCTGTACGCCACTTGGCGCCGCCAAGTTCACCATCCGGTTCTAAAACGCATCTTGGATGTTCTTTGTCCCATCCTTGACGTGATCAATTAAAAAAAATGACTTAAATACCTTTGTAGAACGTAAATGAGCGGTCAAATATGATACAACGCCATGGTAACGAAAGTTACCATAAATCCTACGAGAGTTAAATGGAAAATCATAAAAACATACTTTGTGAAAGTTTTTGGCACGACATAACGACTTTTTCTCACTATAGTTCTTTCGCAGTTTTAACAGAAAACTTCCATATTATGATGCGTGATGTTCATAGATATGGTTTCGGTAGTCTCCATAACATGAAACAAAATATGGACTATATTGAAGGTACAAAGAACCTTTAATAACAATTTTAAGTGATATATAGATAAGCAAATAATAGAAGTATTAGCAATGTTTTGAGAGTGCTGCCCAGTCTCATGTAGCCGTGCTGCAGGAAAGAAACTTGAAACCTTAACGAATCAATGAAAGGAGTCCATCTTAGGTATATTTCACTGTAAATACATTAATGTGTACTTTTTAACTAGGAAGTAATCTATGCCTAATTAAACGTGGCGCATGATATTCCTCGAATCGTTATTTGATATTTATACATATGTGCAATGTTTACGAAACATGTATTTCGTGCTAAAAACAATACTTTTTCTTATCAATAAAACAAACAAACAAACAAACAAAAAAGTTAATGAAATATGTTAGTACGAGACATATGTCGTGAAATATGTGCGCGTACGCTGATTCTGTATGTTCTCGATGTCCTTGGTAGCCTCATGTCTAAAGCATGACGAAGGTCTTCAATCAGTCACTCAGCTTGCATTCGATGTTTTTACAAAGAAGGTCGTTTAGATTATTTTTTTTTTCGAGGACAAACTTTGTAAGGCTCTTTTTCTAAGAATCATATACGTACATAACAGAGAAACTAGCTATGATTTTGAATTTCGGCCTATAGCAATTATTTTCCGTGTTTTTTTTTTTTTTTTCATGACCAGGACACTCTTCATGAGCCCATATATTACACTTAACAATTGCATCCACGTTTCAAGTGAACTGTCACCACTTAATTTCTACGGTCACTTTGAATTGATTGATTGAATGGGGAAGACTAGTGAGAACTTTGAGACAATTCGGGAGTTACTTCGATTACAAAGCAATGCATCCCGATATTAAATGGTAAATTACTTTTAAAGTTCACTTGTTTCACGTTTACGGCACCCTATAACTCCGAAAATATTCACTTTTGAGCACAGGTCTATACGAGCTTTTTTTCTGATCTTGATGTGAAGAATCTATTCCCAAAATATTGTGACCCTATATATATATATATATATATATATATATATATATATATATATATATATATATATATATATATATATATATATAATACAGATTTACAGGATTCTATAATAACACATTTAAATAATATACAGAATAGATAAACAAATAATATAAGAAGTAAACATATTGTGTTACGAGTATTTGTTCCGACTGGAAATTACTTGTTGTATTTATATTAAAGCGTACATATAGATTACACATATAAATTATCGAATACAGTGAACAGAAACACCTCTCTATACATCAAATATTCCTTCTTTTTTTCCCCTATCTTTCATTTTTCTATGTTCACGTGTGAGATTGCGTGTGTGCTACTAATATTTGCGTGAGACATACAGTTAGTTATTTGTGTATCCTCTCTTTCGCTACATATGTGTATATATATACATGCGTGAAAAATGTGCATGAACGATAAGTGGGAGGAGTAACAGAGAACATAACGTGAGTATTGAATCGTAATGTTTCTATGTGTGTGACAATAACATGTGTGTGTCGATTTATTTATGATATTAATAGAGCGTTTATTGTCTCCATAATTTATTTACATTTTTCCTGTTCCTATTTATCTTCACATTACAAATATTAATGTGTAAAGTTGTTAATGGTTTGATTTATTTAAATGCGTATGTAATAATGTATAGACAAGAATATAGACCTAGATATCCATAGATATAGGCCTATACATACATACAGTAGATCCACACTCTGTGTTTGATCAAAATATTATATCATTTATTGGAGTTCTATTAAATGGCATACGGCATTTTTTGTTTTTTGTAATAACTTACCTTGAAGGTTAAAATAAATAATAAAGTTTATACGTTAACTTTTTCTGCTTGGTTGCATATTTATAGGATAACGTTAAATTAATCTTTTTTCCTTTTATATTGTATATTTTTTATTAATTTTCCTGAAACTATGTAAATGATTTTTAAACTGTTCAAGGCAATATTATGAGCATACTTGTATTATTTACGTATTATCACTTTTAATCGTCGAAACGTTTAATAGTTCCTAATGAAAAACTTTTTTCGGCCACCTTTACTAATACAAAACGTTTAATTTAATATTACTTAGTTAACATTTAAACGTTTTACCAAACGTTTGCTTGCATACAAACAGTTTTTATTTATATACTGAAAATCTTTACGTGTTTATAATAAACGTTCACGTGTTTAGTAAAACTTTTGTTTACTTAAAATGTTTAAATGTTTAGTGATCGTTTAGTTTATTAAACATTTTTAAATAGACGTTTAAAGTTAGACATTCCTACTAAGCTCACTAATTTCTAGCGAATTCAAATATATACATATATATATATGAATCTGTTGTGATGTTTGCTAAATTGGTTGACAATGTAAGTAATAAGCCGTTGACTCTTTTTCAGTTCTTGAAGGGTTCTTGGTGACTAGTCGGCTAGTTCAACTGGCTGATGTGTGGTCAGCGTATCGACTTGTTTTCCCATTGTAGAGCTCCCTTATCGTTGTAGAAATGAAGTATTTCATGTTAACGTCTCACAACTATGCTCTTTAGGCTAAGGGAGACGGATGATTAAGGCAAACGAATGATAATGGAAAAGTTGGTGGAATGAGAATGTGGAAGAAAACGGGAAATCCCACGGACACGATGTTGACTACCATAAACTTACTTGGCCGAGAATCGAACCAGGGGTCCTACGGACCAGAGGCAGTGGCGTAGCAACTGCCCCCGCAACCCCCGCAGTGCGGGGGGGCCCCGAAGTATACGGGGCCCCGAAGTCTTGCGATGAATAAAGATCAGTCTACCTTATAGAAGTAGAGCTTCAACCTTACTTCTGTCGGCTTTACAACTAGGGCCCCTTCTCTATACTTTGCGGGGGGGGGGGCGCAAAAGTGTGCTACGCCACTGACCAGAGGTAAGCTCTGTATCACAGAGCCACCGTAACTCCCTTGTCATTATAGATTTCACAAACCCGTTTTGGACACGGGCACCCTGGATTTGATTTCCGGTAGAAGTTTCTGTGGTGTGGATATGATGTTAAACCATGGATTCTCGTCTTATACATATAACCGTGCTGCTAAAAGAGGACCTAAAAGTTCAAACTAATCAACCACCATAATCTCATTTTGTTTATAGCATTTCTATCCCTATTCACTACTTCTAAATCCAATAAGCTCGTAATATTGCCTCACAACGCTGGATCAACAAGACAACTCTAGACGCGTGCTAATTCACACACACTGAAATATTTGATAACATATTTATTATAATCACGGAATTGAAGATCGTGGCATGTTAAAGGAATTACTGAGTAAGCGTGAGGCTACATTGGCGTATTTGTTTCACAGCTGAGAGGTTTCTGGTTTGATTTTAGTGATCATACATCCTATTTTGATGTTTCCTCACTTCTACGAGGCGAATGCCGGGGAGGCACCTTCAATATAAGACGTGACCGACTTCATTCCATTTTCATTCTGTTGTTATATTGTTTATTGATTGTTCCAGACTGCTATCTGAAAGTTCCTTAAATAAATGCAAGAAAGAAAAAGAGAAAATTCACATGTAATTTTGTAATCTCTCATCTGAATTCATTAAATTGTTTAACCATTGTTTAACCAACGATTCTATAAATTTTCGAAGACTTGTTAACGTACATATTCCACACATTCCATCATGATCGGTGATAAGAAACGGTGGTAAAAGAAAAATCATCTTAATATAACGTTAAATAATATTTAACGACATGTTAATTTTAACAATCAGTTAATGAAGCTAGTTGCCATTTTATTGTTATTTTCTCGCAAATCATGTTTTAATTAAATACTCTTAGATTAGCTATATTTTAAATGTAATTCTCAGGTACTTTTTTTTTCTGACTAGAACTTATTAACAAGATCCATTTTCTTCTACTGTTGCCAGGAAGGTATTATTTTAACTTGAAGGTCACATTAAAAGTAGGAAGAAAAGCTTTAGTGTGTGTTTATAGTTGGATTTTATCGCGTTTTAATGATAAACTTGTTGTAGATTCCTTCACACATCTTATCGAACACTGAGCATAAAAGTGGACGTTTAAGCAATAACAAACACGTCGTTTCAATAACACTTCTTCCTTTTCTTCTACGAAAGAAAACTCATACGTGTATTGATTAGTTTGAAATTTAATTTCCCTTTCCTTACATTAGAAGAAAGTTATTGCTTGAAATGGTATCCAAACTTTGCATTCTGGGATTTGTATAAGAAATGTATGCTTACTAAAAAAAAAAAAAAAAAAAAAAAAAAAAAAAAAAACGGAAACGTTTCTAGAAAAACCGAAAACCAACATATCGCTTTTCTCCAAAACCGGTTCGGATTTTCCTCAAAAACTGGGTCAGTTTGTAGCCTAAACCATTTTCTCGTTTTCACCAAAAGAGTTTGTTTTTGCTGAAACTAGTGTGATTTTCGCTGAAGCCGGTATCTGTTCTTGATTTTTGAACGAAGATACCGATTTTTGATATTTTCGAAACCGATTTTTGATATTTGCAAAACTCGCTGGACAGCAACCGATATTGATCTGATAGAAAACCGAACTGAACCGAATTTTTTAGAAACCTGTTTCGGTTTTGTTAAAAATCGGAGAACGAAAAACCGTTTAAAAAATTACTCACTACAAATTTGTATCTGAGGTTTCATCTGATTCGCGCGTTCGCTACTTTTCCACGAAGAAGTTAGTTATAAAATATGAGTCTTGAAAAATTAATACGTAACAAAGGTAAAAATTCCCTTTCGGAATATTCCAGGAAGTGCGAAGGACTGTTGGTAGAGATAAAAGGCTCCAAAATTTTCTTGTCTTCCCAGGTTGACTCAGGTACTCATTCTAAAGAGATTGGGTAAACCTCAGAGCCGTAATGGAACAAGCGTGGGACAAGAAAAAGTTTCCGCCATCGCCGTAGATCGAACCCAGCCCGCCCTTTTGGTAGGGAAACGACTTATTGGCTACGAGGGATGTTCCAAAAGTAATGATAATTGGACATTTACAATACACATACAAATCTAAATAAAATAATTTTCGTGGAAGTTATATTCATTTGAATATGAACAGTCGAGGTGTTAACACGAAAATGAGGAAAAGCGGAGTTGCACACACATTGCTAAAGTTGCAATAACTGCTATCTGTAAAGTAGGCTTCAAACTGCTCGAACATACATCCTATTCTCCAGATCTAGCCTCCGGTAACTTTCATCTCTTTCCCAGGCTCAAAGAAAAGCTCAAGGGTAAGAAATTTGAAGGTGATATTGAGGTGATAGACGCTGTGGAAGCATTTTTGGGAGGATCAAGGGAAAGATTCATTTCTAATGTTATTCAGGGTTAAAAAAAATATATGTACTAATTTAGATATATCGACTTGTTAGGAGATCATATGGAAAAATACATATAATTTTAAGCCGTAACCGTTGTACTACATTACATACTTGCTATCATTTCTTTTGGATCACTCCTCATCAACAAAAGAACAAAACTGTTACAAAGTTAAATAGAGAGTACAGCAACTGGAAATGATTATTCCTAATCAGGTGCTGTAAATAGATGTCAGTATAATGTTATTTCAGCGTATAAGAGATATAGTGTCAGTTGCTGCAGATAGATGTCACTACATATAAGATCCCTATTGTCAGTTGTCAATAGATATCGATACAATATTATCTCAGCGTAGAAGAGGAATATAGTCAGTTGCTGTAAATAGAGACAATACAATGTTATCTCAAGAGTATAAGAAACACGTAAGTACGTATCAAAGAGGAGACAAGTAGGTTTATTTTCTCTGCTATGTGTTAGCTGCAGAGTAGGGAGGAAATATACTTACTCATTAGATTAGATGCTTGTTTAAACTACTTTTTAAAAAATACCATCGCTATATGAGACGTGAAACCGAAACATACATATACTCCCTCTTTGCATTGGTGGTTGGATGTTTAGTAGTGTAGCGTTTCTCTTCATCACCTATGCTATAGCTCAATGCGAGATTGGAACCACACAGGCTCCCTCCGTGAATCAAACTCGGGTTTCCCGCTTTGGAGACCAGTGACGTATATACGATTTTGTTTCGGGGGTTGCTAACTTTATTCATCGAAATGTGAAAATACTGCAAGATATTTCATTTACTTTAATATGGTAAATAACATTTCAGGGGAGATTAAGCCCGGAAGCCCCCCTTAAAAATGCCACTGCTATTAACCCCTAAAAATGCCCGTCCTGGAATCGAAATTTCACTCCTGTTCCAATACATATTTCTCATTTGAATCTGTTTAATTAAACCAGAGAAGAAAAGATTTTTTTTTATACTGTATGTGTTTTCAAAAGCAAGGAGGAAGGATATCAGTATTTGAAAGACGCCTCCTTTGCAATCCTTTTGTCTCTTAACTGTGTTCTGTGTGTTAAAGCTTTTCAGGACACCGGATGTTGGAATGCGCCCACGTTCTATAATGATCCTCTTCTCTCTCTCTCTCTTTCCTTTTCTGTATTCCTTTAAAACTTTTTTGTGGTCTGTTTCTCCTCTCTCTCTCTCTCACTCCCTATCTTTTCTTCTTTTTTCCTTTTTTTAACTCCTTCCCTTTTTATCATCATCTTTCTTCGTCATCTTGTGTCTCGGTTAAATTGATCCGCCGATGAGCGAACTTTTCCTTCCCATTGTTGTCACAAGTAAAGCCACTTGAGCTGCAACGCTTGGGAAAAATTGTGTTGTTTAGCTTCTCCACACGAGATCACACCGAAAGATAGAATCAGCTGAGGGTTCACCTGACGTTGTAATTCTGAAGTTATTCTACTCTAGTTTCGCTTATTATTATTATTATTATTATTATTATTATTATTATTATTATTATTATTATTATTATTATTATTATTATTATTATTATTATTATTATTATTATTATTATTATAGTTGAGTCGAAAGGTTAGTGTGCGTTCATTTAGATGCCATCCCATGATGCGTTCAATATTTTCCTACCGGGAACTGAACTCAGGACCAGGTGCACCAAAAACGTTTTTACTAACGAGCAGCGTGAAGGATAGTTGAAATTACTTCTGTTAAAACTATTTAAATGATTAGAGTTGCCCACGAGACTAGACAGAGCCCTTGCAATAACAGTAGACAGACACACTTTCACGACACTTTTTCCGGAGGAAACACCCTCAAATTCTTCTCTTGCAGACACCCTTGTAAATCAAGAGTTTTTAAACTTTCTGATTTTGAGAATCTCTTTGATATGATGCACATTTTTCCGGACTAAGCATTTCTTTAACACGTTGGCTGCCGTGTTGGGCCGATGGACCCAACAGTGAACTTTCCTACTGCGCCGCGTTGGTCCGATGGGACCAACATTGTAATATTGAGTTTATGACTCTATTCCCAGCCGTTGGCTCACAATTAAAGCTACTTATTCGTGCTGTCGGACCAATACGGCGCACGAAAGTATACCGGAACTAATGGCCTGTGAAAAAGTTTCTTGGTTACTAATTTTATGGGAGGAGGATTATAGCAACCAGTGAATATTTCAGTAAGAGTTATATAATACTGCATCAATGGCGCCTGGGGCCCAACCAGCTAATTTTGGCCGGCAGTTAACGTTTAACAGAAGGTAAGAAAAATAAAATACTTTCATGTATATGATCCGCGGATTTATTTTTTAGTATACGTATTGTTTATAATTTCAAGTTTAAGTGCTTAGGTTGCAAAGATTGTCAAAAACGGCTTCATTAATTAAAATTACATCGTACAATATGACTATTATATTTTCATGTTTTTTTTTAATAATTGAATTGAATGTTCATAATAAAATTTTCGTAATTGAATTGAATTATTGTAAAATTTGACTTGTCTATCCCGATCCCAATTGTACGCTCGCGGACGCCCAAAGGTTCGCTGATTACAATTTAAGAATTGTTGCTGTAAATGATTTATTATCCGAACTTTTATTTGTCTTTTTCAAATAACTGATCGTTTATTCGAATTATTATTTGGTTGGACTTTTTTTTTCTTCAGTCGTAGCATCGCGTATTTCTGTATAAAATTTACATTTCTGGATAGGGAAGCTTTTTATTATTATTATTATTATTATTATTATTATTATTATTATTATTATTATTATTATTATTATTATTATTATTATTATTATTATTATTATTATTATTATTTACGCACATATCTGGGTCTGTTTTGTGTATGAAATAAGAAGAGCAAAATGAAGTGAAACGAAATGAAATATTTCCGTTTAACGTCCTACCATTATGCCCTTTAGGCTAAGGAAGACAGATGATTAATGCAGGTGAATGATGATGGAATAATTGGTGGAATGAAAATGTGGGAGGTTACGGGAGTGCACTGTTGTCCACCACAAACTAACTTGACCGGGAATCGAACCAGGGACCCGACGCATCAAAAGTAAGCACTCTACCACTAAGCCACCGTGACCCCCATTAGAAAGAGCAGTGTTCATCAACATTTAATATGTGAACATACGCGCAGTGTCAGTTTTTTTTCTCCGAAAGATACCTGGAAGAGGAGATAGTATCGATTGGTTATAGCCCTCTATACCATACTTTGTCTCTCTCTCTCTCTCTCTTTGCGTGTATGTACGTATGTGTGAATATGTGTACATATTACCTTGATGCTGCTGAGCTGTAATTGGTGTTCCTATTGATTTTTGTTGTTCCGTCTTTCATGCTTCACTTGTTGCACACGCGTTCATTCTACAGTCGCTTTGCTCTGCTTTACTTTGCTTTTATACACTCTCTCTATATATATGTGTGTATGTGTGAGTGTGTGTGTGTTCCGTGTTTGTTCTATTCTAATTGGTGCATCAGGTTACAAAAGCTTGTTGTTTTAGTAGTACCAGTATGCAATGTGTGTTCTCTCCTACTGTTTAATTTTAGCATATTCTCTTCCACCAAAAATCACAAGAAAATAATAATAATAATAATAATAATAATAATTCGTAATAATGGTCATGTGGCTAGAGCACGTAAACCATTAATTTACGGGATCCCGAATTCAATTTCTGGTTGGGAGAACATTGAAAACATTTTAATATTGCTATTTTACAAGACTTACAAGCTCGTGCTGAAGCTATTTAGAGATCAGGTAGTGTCTGTATCTGCCAACCTTAAGCAGATAAGTGACAACTGAACGTCCCGTTGCGCGTACTACAGAAAAATGTAAGACAAGTAGCTGTAGGCTTTGTTAAGAGTCTTCATCCCGGCGAAATTAAAATACCGCTAATTTTACAGTAATTATGTGATATCTTCAAATAGATAAACGATAATTGAAATATGGAACAAGAGCGCCCTAGACAATATTATTTTGCGTGAGATACCGTTATCACAAGTCACCTAGGGGCTTTCCGTTTTCAGCTATTTAGAAACGCGAAAATAAATACCGATTTTCAAAATGCCTTGAAATCGAAAGCAGATAAGTGAGTCGTCATAACGGTATCTCATGTAAAATAATATTGTCTAGGGCGCTCTTGTTTCACATTTCGATTATCTTTTATATATTTGAAGATATCACATAATTACTGTAAAATTAGCGGAATCTTAATTTCGCCGGGATGAAGACTCTTAATACATAGTTTTAGAGTGCCCCTCCCACCGTGGCGCGTTTTTTGAAAGAAACACACGTCCATGATTCATATAGCCTTGGGGCTGAAAAAGGACACTAAACGTCAGCGAATAATAATAATTTATTGTACGTACTTATTTATAGTGTTATCAATTTTTAAAAAATCAATTATGCACGTTTTATTGTTAAAATTGAGAATAACACATTATAGCGTTTGAAATTCGCTTTACAAAAAAAAAAAAAAAAAAAAAAAAAAAAAAACTCGTTAATGGCATTACCGTCTAAAACAGTTTCTGCTGTCTAGAAAGTCAGTTTTATTTATTCATTTATTTTATTTTATTTTACTTTTTGTTTATTTTTGAAAAAACTGACGATATAATGTTCTCTTGAAATTTTATCTTCTATTCTATGTGTGTGACATCTAGTGGTAGCAATTACAATTAAAGCTCGGTTGGCTTTCGTATACAACACGTTCCCTGGAGACTTTGCTGTAAATTCGAGCTAATTTACAAGTATTTTCGTATTAATGAAAAACCAAAACTTCTGTTGTAAATTACATTTTCAACCTGTGAATGTTTTTACATTTTTTTTTACGCGGAAAACATGTTCATGAAATTCAGTTCTAATCTTTTTAAATATATATCACTTCAAGATAATATATATCACTCCAAGTATCACTCCAAGATAAAGAATAGTTATATTTGGATAATAATATGCAGAATTCAAGTATTTTATGGAATTGCCTTACACACTAATAATGTAAATGAATGATAAAGTAATGAGCAATGACACGTTGGCCAATTTGGAGGTGATCTTGAAAAATGTCTTGCGATAAGTTCTATCTTTCTTCTTCTTCTTCTTCTTTTTTGTAATTCTTTATGCTGAATTCTTCCGTTTACAATAAGATTTTTTGAAGCAGGTAACTTTAGTGTATTAGGAGTTAATGGAACGAAGAATTTGTTTTCTCACAGTGGCGGCTCTTGAGGGTCGAACCAAAATTTAAAATTTATCGCTACAACCTAAGGGGAAAAAAGGTTCATACAGCTTCAGAAGGCTAGATACGAGAATTAGTAACTAGATAAGTTTTGGTCCCTCAGCTTTAATTTTTACTGTAACTTCCATCAAAAGTTGCCACTTTTTGCTTATATGTTTATACTGTGGTCGTTGTCGTTGTTGTTGTTGTTGTTGTTGTTGTTGTTGTTGTTGTTGTTGTTGTTGTTTTAGTCGAAATCTTGAGTTTCATCATCCTAGTTTACGATGACAAAATTTTCTGAACCCCTTGATTATATGCCACCCACGCAACTTTGCTGATTTTCTGGTTGCAGCATATTAAAGGAGAAGTTATTCGTTCCTCACTTTTCGTTTGCAATCGAATTTGAGCCCCTCAAGCCCCCTACAGTCGAAAGTAGAAAAAAAAACTGCTTCGTACGCGATTTGATCGTGTATGTAGATTAAGTGTACGAAGAAGTTTGTCAACAGGGTGGGGGTTTAAGGTTTAAAGTTAATTTAGTTTCAGGTATTTGTATACATATCTCAATATAGTAAATGCTTATTTTTTAGATAATATTTTGCTCACCGGGGTAAAAAAAACCTCGAACTCCCCCTTTTCATACGCCACTCTTTCAAGTAGGTGCTATTTATCTAGGCTTCCTGTGAATATGTAATTAAGAGGGGTGTATTGCATACAAAATCCGTATCCCTCTCTTCACAGTCATATATATACTTTTCTCTCTCTCTCTCTCTCTTCTTGTGAGGTTCATTTAGTCTATCGTCCACGCCTCCCTTTTTACTGTATGAAAGAGGACAAGTACTTTATAACAATGGAGTTTTCGTGTTCTCGGTCAAATTAAAGACAGTCTGGACTTTCAAGAATGAGGGGGAAGGTGGAGGGAGTCATGGCGTGATGTTTCTCATGGTATGCCCGTTGGTGATCCCAACTGTCTTTCTTTTCCTTTTCTTTTTTTATTATTGTATTTTTGTTTTTACGCCCGTTGTTCGAAGGAACACCTCAATCAGCGTTGCCAAGCAAGTTATAAAAGGTATCTTTTTTCGTGTTAATTCATATGATTTTTATGGTTTGTAGTTGGGAAACAAGGGAAAACCCGTTCAAATAACATTTTCTTGCGATCAAATATGTATATACGAGGTACATGAATTTGTTACGCGTTATTTTTCTAAGGCTGATGATAATCATGTACTCTATGATGTGATGTACAGAAGTATAACATCGCCTATTTCAGCACGAAAGAAAAAAAAATATTTGGTGTTCATCGCCAGACCAGTTTTTCTTGTCTGCTTAGCCAATATGTGGTGAAGAGTTCAAAAGAAAAAAAAAAAAAAAAGAAGTAGATTGGGAAGAATGGAAAATGAAATTCTGAGAAGAGTGTCTGTATAATAGTCTCTGTCATTTTTTAAAATGTCAAACTAGACAGATAGAAACGCGCTAGGTCTAAAAATTCAAATTTAGATTTAGAAAAAAAAAACATGAATTGTGTTGTTTTAGACTTCGTTCATACTCAGAATTCGTAAGAATACTAATACTTTCATGGAGAGAAAGGTTCGCCCTGATATAGAAATCGTAAAACGAATTTGGACAACCATATTGAAGGAAGACTCAACTTCAACTAAGAATACAGGCTGTGTAATACCATAAGAGGACCTTTGATAATACCCATATACAATGATGTGGCTAGGTGCACATATATACTCACTGTTATCTTATTATTATGTCTCGATGTGGAAACAAGACAGGAAGTCCTCATGAATAATATTTTGAAACGGTATTTTTAAACGCTACTGCCCTGACAATGTTGCCAAACGTGTAACTTTGTAAGAATCGCATACACCATAAAAGTAGCATATTTAAAAACACAATCTGATTTTTCTTTTTCGCTTTGAAACAACACAAATATGTGAATTGTCGACAAATTTGACCTTTTCTATCAGTCGAAAAATAAACAATGGCTTTTCCATGGCTTTTTCTAAAGGCAGAGTTACTTGAGTAAGCAAAAAAAAAAAAAAAAAAAAAAAAAAAAAGAAAAGAAAAAAGAAAAGAAAGAAAAAGAAAGAAAGAAAGTTTAAACCCCTCATTCAGCAGCAAGATATCATTTATTAATCTACTGGTATTATATACCTACTGTACACAGAATAAAATTTCTATTTTTGGTCCTAATGTTGAAAGTGAAAGTATTAACATATTATCCTAATTACAAAAAGTTTTTTATTTATTTTTTTTTATTTTTTTTATTTTTAGAAGTAGATCAAATGGCGGATTGTGGCTGCTCACAAAATTCTTTACTAAATTTAATGCATCTCGCTGATAACAAATGCAGAAGGTTGAAAACTATTGTTGTAAACTTTTAAAAAAATATGTATTGTATGCGGTCAAAAAATCTATATACATTTTTCGATGCAGTTTCCAGATGTGGCTATGATACGAAGCGCGAATTGACTTATTGACTAGCTTGTCTTTTTATATACAGCGAAATAAGTAAATAGGCATGAAAACGCCCATACCTAAGTTTGAATCAATTGATTCAGAATTCATTTTACCTACTTTTAATTCTTACCTGCGGTCCTTATTTGGAGAAAATAATTTCTATAACACTGGATGGTTGTGCAAATGTGTGTATGGTGGATTACAAACAGGTGGAAAGGAAGTGTTTCCATTACTAGTATGAGATAGAAGGGAAAAAGCGAGAGAGAGAGAGAGAGAGAAAAGCATGTAAAAAAATGCAACCATAACTGTGAAGTGTCTTCACCTACATTTCACGTTTCCTCACACCCCTTCAGCCCCCCACTCTGCCCCGCGCAACTTGTTCAGTTTCTCTCCCCTCTCCCCCGACGCTTCGCTCTCCGTCCCACGCATTCCGTTCAACGGACGGAAGAAGAATGTTTCATTGCGTTACGTCACAAAATGCTTCGTTTCCTCTCGACGACTGTCCCCCGACTCGACAGCTCACTTCGTTTTGCTTTGCTTGCTTGCTTGCTATTATTTATGTATTTATTTATTTTTTAAACATCCGCCAGCTGTTTTGACAGTGAAAATGTTTTCCTCTTTACCTTGCTATGTATTTTATATTATTACGTTTCTAATATTTCATACGTGTATTTTTATAAGATTAATTGATGTTGCATAATTTCATTGGTAGTGAACTGTTTTATGTTTAAGACACTTTATTATTATAAAGCCAATAGGATTTTAGCTTTATTTTAAGGGACATGAAATATGGTTAATTAATTGTAATCTATTTATATAACTAGCCAAGACCCAAATACAATCTGTACAAAACCATTTTACATTTGGAAAGATAAAATATCTGAAAAGTACCATCCCGATATTCATCTGATGAGACTACAGAAGAAAAACAAGAAACCTTTTTTGTCGAAGTGAAGGGATATGATGCAATATTCAAACCCGCGACTTTGAGGCAACAATACTAAACATTTTTATACGCCCACACAAAGATTTTTATCTTTAAAATGAATTGCATTTAAAAAGATACGGATGGTAAATGCAAGAAAATAATAATGGAACAAAATGATCACAGAGGGATAAGTGGGGAAAACTCCGAGAAAAAACACATGCACTGTATTGTTCATGACAAACTAACATGGTCTAGGGTCAAAATAAGATCTTTATGCCCCATAGATGAAGGCTGTACCACTGAGCCACCATGCATCAAATGATTCTTATTCTGTAACAAGCTCTACTACAGTAATTAACGAAGTAGAGATAAGCTACAATTTTATAAAATTTTCTCATGTAAATCATATTTTGGTATATTACATATTATTCACAGTAAGTATACATGCTGAACCCTGTTGAACCCTATACGTAACTATTTACTTTCGGTTCTCCTTGTATCCTTTTGTGCCTATTATATTGAATTTCCATGTTTATGAATTGTAAATATGTTCACCTGAGTTTTGTTATGTAAGCTTAAATTTTTTAATACATATAAATATATTGATCTCCTTCTGCGTTTATGAGTCATAAATACTGCATAAAGTATAAAATATCTATGACCTGTCTGTATATGTATTTATGTATGTATAAACAAGCATCCGCGATGAGAGAAGAAGTGGAGACTAATGCAATGTAATAATTAGCAACATCACCACAGCTGTGATAGTATGTGCGTACATTCATTACAACAAAGTACATTATGTTGTTGTTGTTGTTGTTGTTGTTGGGGAGGGATGAAAGTTGGCAGGAGGGATTGTAACATGAAGTCAATCTGTGGTTTGTTGTGCCATTTGTTCTGTCTGATAACTAACAATATTAAGTTTCAAATTTTCTCTAAAATTAGTTAAAGAAAATTCAATAACACACAGTAACAAGAAGGAAGAAAGATGATCAGAATTCTTTCCAAGTTCTCCAAACTCTCAAATTCTCCAAAATTACACCAGGTGAAATGTGATTTTGAGTCATTTTCAAGTCCTTCTAATGAGTTAATTATCATTATTATTTTGTTTTAAATCTCCAAAGTTATTTCTATCTACAGGTCTTAGTATGGTTTACCAGTAATAGATGATTAATAAAAATTATAGTGTCCATTTTATTAACCATAATTTTCTGTTGGTTAATTATATGTTTATTTAAACTGAGTTACTTTGTAGAGAAGGGGAGACGAATGGTTATTCTTTCTTTCCCTAGTTGGTAGGTTTCGAATATGAATCGGTCGTCCAACTATTTTAAACTGGAGCTTTCTCAGAGGAAAAAAAAATAACGTTCCAGTGTTATACTCTCAAGTCTAAATGATATAGATTATTAAATGAGAGTGAAGGATTAGAAAAGAATTGGTGGAACGGGAGTGTGGAAGGAAACGGGAGAACCTTGAGAAAATATGTCCTGGGATCGAAGCAGAGACAACTCGCAATCAGAGATGAACGCTGTAGCCCTGAGCTACCGTGCCTGGCTTTATTATAATTTGTAAAAATTTCACTATACTTAATGGCCAAAAAATACAATAATGAAAACAGTGAATATCTACCTATCCGAATCACTAACTCCTATCACCTTTAAAATGAATACAACCAACCAGTGTTTCTTCCAGACATGTTTTTTGTGGAGGGTATGCCACCCCCCAAACCCCACCCCAAGCTCTGAGAATGCCTCCCGCAGGAGACCAAAATAATACATCTATAATACAATAATAGATTGTACCGAAACCTTATGAAAATGCTTTGTGCCTCTCCTACTACTAAGTATGCCCCAGGAACATTTTTTTTCTGAAAGAAATACTGGATACAATTATTTGGGTGCACACGCTTGTATGTATTAGTTTCCCATAATGTTACATCAAACTGTACTGAAATCGAAGCCGGGTTATGTTGTTTCTAATTAGAAGTAATTAAGCCCTAGCGGTACTAACCATTGCCACATCGACACTCAGCATAGTAAGATATATCTTAAAACTTTACATATTTTTTTTAAAAAATGAATTCGTTCTATTAAATATCTTTTCTAAGTAACGATATCATTATCGGAAATATAGGTTCCAATCTTTCTCGTTATTTACTAACAATCCGTTTAGTTTATTCTTAAATTCACGTAGTAAAGAAAGGTGTTTTGAGAAAACATGTTCATATGTTGTTCTTTCTCACTGTATAACGTTACCTGTTCGAAGTTCCTGAGAAAAATATCGAGTGCAGAGACCTCTTGTGTTCAATTTTGAATTACATAAAATAAAGAACAGTATAAAACTGTCAGCATCACAGTGCACACACATTACACCACGACGTGGAAGAAACGCTCTTGAACGGAATCCAGTGAGTTCACGGGTCATTAAACGGCAGCTGATTAATTGAACCTAATTAATTAATTATCAGAGGGACCTACTTGAATCAATTATCACTTCGGCTTCCTTTTTTTCTTTTTTCTTTTTTATTTCAACCTTGAACACGCGCGCCACTTGGAAATTCGATTCGTGCCTCCAGTGACGGAACCCACAAGGTAATTTTTACAACCAGCTGCGGAACAATTAATAATCCATTCTTTAGCAGCGGACTGACTCACACTGCGCTGCTTCCAAAACCTAGGAAGAACTTTTTTTTTTTTTTTTTTTTTTTTTTTGGTTTAAATATGTAACTTTTCCCCTTCCTTTCTTTCCTTTTTCTGCAAGTTAAAATGCAATCTCTCATACAGTTTCGCTCTGCTTGATGTTTTATAACGATTTTTTAAGTAAGTTTTTAAATATAAAAGTTTATATTTTATTGACAAGGTGATGAACCAATGGAGAGATCTTGGTGGGCTAGACCTGTATACAGTGATGATTTCGGAAGATTTCCTGTAGGAAATTTATTATACAGGGGTCAAAGTAGTATTGCAAAATACTAGTAATCCACATTGAGCACGATCTGAGATACGGCACCAGGGGAAAATTTCTTATCTCCGGAGGGATTTCCTTGGACCACCCTCTGAAATCATCACTGGCTGCATGACTCACCCAAAATTTGACTGGCCCAGTCTACCAGACTTGAAATCTAATATATCTACAAGAATGTTTCACTTTACTGTTGTATCATATTCAATGTCATCAACCTGAAGCTATACGTACGCAGCTATAGTATACATATTAAACTAAATTATATGTACGTATGAAAGTGTACTCTACGTATTCTAAGATCATTCTACAGGATGGTCCAAATAAAAAGAGGCCCGGATCACATGAACGTCAGAGTGTGTGCGGTCTCTTTTAATGATTTATTGTTCAAGTTCCTCCGACAGAAAGAAGACTCTTTAAGTTGCAGCTACATGTTGATGACAACAGCTTGCAACTTATCCGTTCATGAGAGCATTGTTAATAATAATAATAATAATAATTCGTAAATAAGTTAAATTTTTTCCCCTTAAACATAACTTATAATTTTTAAATATTACGGTTAGATGGTGTTACTAGCATGTGACGAGTGACTCGATGTAAACATGTAAATGCTATCAATCAATGGGTTTTATCGAGCTCAAAATAATATACTTGAGGGTAAATTCTAGTTAAATATAACATTCTCCTTAGTTAAATATAACATCTTTGAGTGTAAATCCTATTTAATCATAACATCCTTGAGGGTAAATCCTAGTTAAACATAACATTCTTGAGGGTAAATCCTAGATAAAAATGATATCCTTGAGGGTAAATCCTAATGCATAGTTTTTGAGAAAATTGATATTTTTTTGTAAAGAAAATTAATGCTACACGAGAGCCTATTAAACTGAAATTGGTGTAGTTCTATGCGTCCATCACACCTTTCATTGCAACACTAGCAAGACGACACTTAGTACACTATTGTTAATTAGATATAACATAAAATTGTTACTATTAGCTCCTAAACTGACCGATCGACATAGAGATGAAACTAAGGTAATAATAAACAAAGAAATTACAGTAATTCTTCTTCTACTGGTTTACCATGTACATTTTAGTAAAGCATTTTCCGTTAAGATGGTAAATTAAGGTTAAGCATTGATATTATTATTATATGTATCATTCAAGATTTATTTTTTTTTTTTTTAATTTACCAATTAACTCTATAACCTATGGAACCCGAAGGATTAATGCCACATTCACAAAAGCTCTCCCATTGACCTTTGAACTTCGTTTTTACCCTTTAATGGTTCAGTTCATAACTACTTCTGCATACTGCAACAATTAGATGTGTTGGGTTCTATTCTGGGAAACAGCCTCATTTGTTAACAAATAGACATGAGTGAAAAATGACTTGATTTTGGCATTTTGTGGAACGCGAATTATCTTGCTAATCTAAGGGTTTTTTAAAAAGGCTACATTTTCAATATTTTCCAATCAGCTTAAAATTTGTGCCTATGTACGTCTAATGCATAACAGTATACCATATAATTTGTTTTCTTACCCAGTACGTTTTTTTACTTCATATGCAGGATATACAAACTAAGCTAAATTTCAAATGTTCATTATTCCTGTTACATTATGTTTCCACCTACACTGCATACCAACCTTGTATCTTCTTTTTCAACTGCACACAAACATTCTCACTTCTCAACTAAACCCAACAGAAACTTACTCTTCATGAAGAGAAAATGCATTGTTTTTCCACCTTTGGTACAATATGTAGAGGGCTGGAATGTGTGTGGTGTTTGGAAGGTGTCTGGAAAAGGGAAGGGGGGAAAGGTCACAGGGGAAGGGCAAAAGGGGGATATAATGCATGAAATGTTTGCCTGCAACTTACTTGCGTAGTTGGTTTTACAGCATTACTGCGGAAAACACTGCACAAACATCCACATTTAAAAAAAAATCATACCTTATTTTATGTATATGTGTAAAAGCACGTGTATGTGGTCATTTCTGCGTAAGTTAGTGCGTGTACGTGTTAATTGCATTAATAATACCCGTATATATATATTTTTTAAAAATATAGGTTTAACTATCTGTAGATTGAATTCTCTGCATTTTTCTAGTAGTAGTAGTAGTAAAAAATGAAATGAAATCTTTGAGTTTTACGTCCCACGTTTATGCCGGTTAGGCTAAAGAAGACGGTGATTATGAGAAATGAATGAAATGGTGGAATGAAGAAAGTGGGAGGAAACGGGAGAACCCCGAGAAAACCCACGCACACGGTGTTTATCTACCACAAAGTTCACTTGGCAGGGGCTGGGATCGAACCCGGGACCCCAAGCACCAGAGGTGAACGCTCTACCATTGAGCCACCGCGGCCCCAGTAGTAGTAGTAATAGTAGTAGTAGTATTGTTATTATTATTATTATTAAACAATTACAAGTAACAAAAAGGGATTTTTATTTCGAGCAGTATATAATTAACATACTGTACTATCTAAATAGGCCTAAACATCTTTATTTTCGCTTAAATTAATTTGTTTATTACAAATGATCAAGTTTGTGTTTTGAAATATATTAATTAATGTATTTGCGTGCAATATTATTAATGTATATGTAAAATAAATATATATTTTCTTGTTTCTTGTTTCTCTATATTGTCTTGTATAAATGACATAGATCAGTGCATTTTTCGATTATTAATATTACTGCATATTCGTGGCAAGTATAATTTTGAGTAAAATATTATATTCGGAGAAATTGCGTCACGTATGTATATAATAAATAATTAAGTTAATTTCATATTATTATTATTATTATTATTATTATTATTATTATTATTATTATTATTATTAAACAGATCGCTGTGAGATACTAATAAGAGTTCATTTCCTTGTAACCTGACATGTAATTTACTGTAACAATAGTGTTCACGCGTTTTTATTTTTAAAGTAAATTCTTAAGCTCAGGACCATACGCTAATCTCTTTTCTACTTATCAACTGCCTATCACGTTCCCGAAGCATTCGTCTTCTTATCCAGAAGTGTATGTAAAATTTATAAGTTATTATCAAGATAGAAAGAATTGAATATAATATAAATGGTAGCTGTTGTTAAATCACATGTACCCTCTCCCATTTGAAATTTCTGCATACACCGTACAAACGACCTTCCAATGTACGAAACATCAATACACTTATAAAATGTCGAATAAACTAAATATTATTTATGTTTCTGTTGTCTGAGTAAAACTGTAACTTGTTTTACTTTTGGTTAACTGATTCAAAGAATAAAAATATTGTTTCTGTTTTCTTCAGCTGATTCAAGAAACTAACAAAATAAAATAAAATAAACCAACTGATTTTGAAATTAAAATATTGTTTCTGTTTCAAGGAATAGGGTATAATTTCGGCCTTCCATATTTCTTTTAACAGAAGAAGGACACAACTTCTGCTGCGTGGGATGCCTGATTCGACCCCAATACGGGCCAAGTGAGCTTAGTAGACACACATCATTTTATCAGGGTTCTCCTGTTTTCTCCCATTGTCGTCATTTTACCTTTATCATCCGTCTCATCATCGTGGTTTCTCTTAGCCTCAGCTCATAATGTGTGACTAAAACAAGGACATGTTGGTTCAGTGATAGAACGTTTAACTCTGGTACAAGAGGTTTTGATTCGATCTCAGTCCATATAAGCTTGTGATGGACAGCATCATGTTCATGAGTTTCTTGCAATTCTTCCGTTTCCTCCCACATTCTCAGAGCCAACCAGTTCTTACATGATCATTCACTAGCATTGATCATCGTCATTTAGCCTATAGATCATACAAACCATGAGACATAAAACCAGGAATTTATTTCATTATTTCTGATTCCGTTAGTCATTTATAAGATTATAGGCATCCGCAGATTTTTTTTATTATTTTTTCAGAAACAGAAAAATTTCTAGGGAGACGTAAATAATATGCAACCTGTAGGATTGAAGCACCTTACATTAATTTGAGCAGAAATTATCATTCTTACTTTCTATCCTACTTGTTTCAAAAGATCTATGCAATCGCAAATGCCTTATCTGTCTTCCCAGATGCTCATGCAAATAAGTTTTTAAAACAACATACAATCCTTTCTGTTATCTGATTCAATGAATAAAATCTGTTGTTTCTGTTTCTTTAGCCGATTCAAGAAGTAAAATAAAAACTTGTCATTTCTGTTTCTTTAACTGATTCAAGAAATAAAATGTATTCTTTTTTTTTAGCTAATTCAAATAATAAAATATATTGTTTATGTTTATTTTGCTAATTCAAGGAATAAAATATGTTGTTTTTGTTTTCTTAATAGATTCAAAGAATAAAATAAAATCCTGTATTTTCAGTAACTGACTCAAGGAATAAACTATTGTGTTGTTTAAGTGAAAAAGTAAATTACAAGTTAATAATTAACATTACTTTGAATTGATCCCTGAAGCATTGAGGGATTTGTAAAGGAGAGAATCTTCACTTTAAAAATTCTCACGACAAAGAGATAAGTCATGCTGATGAATAACAGAATAATAATTTATGTGGGAACAACTGAGAGAAACTACCTTTGGGCTTGTTTTTCGTCCGATACTCATTAGAAGGCCTTGTGTAAGACAAATAACGGGGTCATACGGAAAATTTTACTTTTTTTTTCTTTTCTTTCTTTGAGTCCTTCGTTATAAAGAAATAGTAGCTATATTAATTTTCGATTAATTTTAAAATTTATCTTCGTCTAAACTTATCCAAAAATACGGTGTTAATGAAAATAATGTGAGGAGTATTATTAATACTAGTAGAATCAAAAGACGAAAAGATATTAGGTCGAGGAACGCATCGTTATAGAAGTACGTACTTGCGTGAGAAATTATTAATTTAGAAACGATTGAATACTCACTGTAACTATTACAGCGAGTTTTTGTCATTTCGTCATCATTAAATTACAGTGATGTATGACACAAGTTGGATTCTATAACACCTATCAATTTACATTTGGCCATTAATCGATTCCAATGAAAAAATATTTTACAAAGTAATTTCGTTCATTTCTTAAAGTATTTTTTTAAAAGTCCGCTCGTGTAGACAAATAGTTAGTGGTAATTTTGGATTTAGTTCCTGTTGGAAATACAGTCTTGTTAAAAAGATACCGGTCTCGTTTAAAAAGCGCTTCATTCTTATCTATAGTTAGAATTAAATGTGCATTTCCTTTCCTTAATCAAGATCTTCATTTAGAGTCACAATATTGGAAATTCCTATGTACGGCTCCCAAAATATGGCCTCTTGAAACAAGGTGAGTGGCCTAGACTTTTTGAACAAGATTGTACATCATTTCCAGTGTTGACCTTGAATCGTGAGGCAATTGTTGAGAAACCGCTGAAATTAGCATGTAGCGAACTTCCGTCTAGAAAGTATCAGTTACTGATGTGCTAACCATACACTATTCAGCTAAATATGCTCCATCTGACTGTTTGTAACGCATTGTGGCTTAGTTCTTAGTGTAATATATATATATATATATATACAGGGGCGGATCCAGGATATGATCAAGGGAGGGGCTAAACCATATTTTACCGTTTTATCCAGTGTAAAACAAGATTGAAGTCCATTTTATCCAGTGTATACCTAAGCGTCAAGGGGGGGGCTATAGCCCCTATAGCCCCCCCCTTGGATCCGCCACTGTATATATATATATATATATATATATATATATATATATATATATATATATATATATATATATATATATATAGGCTCTGACATATTTTTTCTGTGTGTACAGAAGTAAATAACGCTTATTTTTCTGCTGATCTTCTATTAAACTTGGTAGTTTTGTTATTGCTCTCATATAACCATTACCTTTTGTGTGTGTGTGTGTGTGTGTGTGTGTGTCTTTTTCAAACATTTGTTTCATTATATTGTTATACTCTTATCATTCTGTCTCGCTTATAATAACATTTTCAGTGTCAATGTAGATGAGTTATTGGTTCCACTGTAAAATGTTATATAAAAATTATTTTGTAACTCTCTGGTAGTACTGGATGAGAATGTCTTGTTTTATTTTTCGTTTATTATTTTCCTTTTAGTTGATTGCATTGTAGAAGATTCTCCCTCTCCCCTTTCCTTCTGTATTTAGTTTTCCATTACAAATCTTTCAGTACTTCTGTTCTTTGCTTAATTGGGCGTACCAATATTGTGTCCACTTTTTTTCTCTCCTTTCATTCATATATATATAAACCCCTTGTTTTTTGTTTCTTTTTTATTATTATTAGTAGTAGTAAACTTTCTCTTTTGTTACACAAGGGGAAACACAAAGAAAGAAAGGGAGAAAAAGGAGTATATATATGCTTTTACTTTCTAAGTAATTAGGTCTGTGCTGTTCTTTCATCAACTATAAAAGTTGTTTCAGGTAGATGCACTGCTAAATTAGTATCGAGTTCCCCTCGTCCCCATCTTCTCTCCTACCTTCCTTCATTGTCCCGTTATAAAATTTCAATGTAACACGCAAATTAACATCGGAATGCGCTTCAGTTACTGTGTATAAAGTGCATCCGTCTGGCTGGCTGGCCCTGTCTGGCTTTGTATAATGCAAGTCTGAATCTTTGTGATATTATTCTACATTTATTTATTAGCAGCTTTGTTTATTAATGGATGTGAATGCATTTTATGTTGGTAAACAAATAAATAAATAAATAAATACATAAAAATATTGGAAAGAATTTTGAAACTAAATAGAGCTGGGCCTACAAGTGAGCGTTATGATTCATTCCAGATAGTTGGGGCATTTATTTTATTTATATACAATAATAATAATAATAACAATGACAGAAATGTCATCAATAAAATAGTTAGTAATTAATTCATAACTGAACATTTTGTTGAATTCTCCTTCATGTTTCCCCAAAATAAGCATTTTGCTGAGATTGCTCTTACAATCCCAAACGCTTTATATTATCCCAGCATTGACTCCAGGAACTGAGTGGACTTTCCCACGAGACAAAATCTTCCAATAAAAATAAAAACTTTCTGAAGCCTACTCTAGTGACTAGCGCTTGCGTCTTTCGTCTCGTGCTCCTGGATTCGATTTCCATTGGGACTGTATTGTCAAACATTTTGAATGTATTATGGTGATTCGAATTCTACCTGTAACTATAGATCTACGTCTCATATAGCCTCGGAGCTGAAACAAGACACTAAACTTCATCAAACGCTTTCAGAGACGAGACACCACTTTCGAGACATATTTTTGAGACGATACAGTCTCAATTCAACTCTTATCTTGTAATCAACCCTAGAATTGAAGAAGAACTATAGAAAAATTAAGGTGTCTGCTCTATAACATTCGAACCTGTGAAGGCATTCCTTTTGGGGGCGGGAGGATAGAATTACTTCCCCTAAAATTGGGTGGGGTCCAGGAGGTTACGCCTTCTGTCGAGCCAGGGCTGTTTAAGTATCAAATATGTATAAGAGTCGTTGGATAGGCAATACGAAAGGAAAATCATATAACCTCGTAGTTAAAGCTCTGAAGGCATTTCTTGAGATTAGAGGTGGCGACCCAGTTAATAAAAGAGTTTACAACTCACATGAAATTTACATGATTACTCCGGTCTCGCAAAGGCTACATGAATGAAAAGAAAACGAATATTGCTTCACTCCTCTTCTAGTCATCAATTTCCTTTTAGATTTTGTTCTTTATTATCAAACTCTGGAAGAGGAACTTCTTTTTCACACACAGCAGTACTTCCCCCATCTTTTCTTTTCTTTCTTTGTGCGAAGAAGCTGCGTGATTGACAATTTAAGTTTGCCAATGGGGAGAGAGAGGAAGAACGAAAAGTAAAGAGGTGTGGTGTGGTGGAGTCCATCATCACAATTAAGTTCGTTCACCTTTTGTTCTTCCGTGCACCGAAGAAGACAGCGACCGGTCATCCTCGGCTCTTCCTTCCCTTGCAATTCTTATGCACATACCGTTCGCTCGCTGCAACGGAGATTTCTTCAGCAAATAAAAATTGCTGCTTGGATAATATATGGTGTGGTGCAGGCTCATTGACTCCCCTTGCACATGCATTCTTTTAACTTTTTTATTTTCCATTTCGTTCGTTCTTCAAATGCGTAAGACATAAATTGCGCGCGTCTGTTATATGATTTTTACGTAACTGTCGCTTTATAATCATTCGTTACATTCAATTAATAACTAGTTAACTAACAATTGATTAAAATTTTAAAGTATTTGATTGGTTAAACGTATTAGCCAGCGTGACTTGTGTGTCTGTTATATGAGCATTTTTTTTTATTTTTTTTTTTTTGTAGCAACCAGTTTCATCTTTAAGCTTACTTAATGACCGGTTAATTAACGATTGGTTAAAATTATAAGTATTTGTTACATTAAACATGATAGCAGTGTCCATATTATGTCTATTATAAGAGAATATAAATATTTTTATAACTTTCGATTTCATTCGTTAAATTCACTTAATTACTGGTTAACGAACGGTTGATTCATTTTTCTAAGTATTCGTTGAGTTAAACATATTATTCAGCACACAATCATTAGTGCTGACATACGTTGCACTTCAATCGTTTCTCTTAACGAGTCGTTAAAAAAAATATTTATAAATATATTTATTCTAATTATGGTTGGTGAAAATACCAGGCAATCCTCCTGTATATTATGTAAATATTAGGTTTGATCTATACAAAATCCATACAAGCAGCCTTTCACCCCATCTCGTTCTCAATAAGACAACTATGACCAGGTGGGTTTGTGACAGACTTAATCGTGTCCGCGGGTTCTTTCGTTTCCTCCTACATTCTCATTCCATCTTTTTCCATAATCATTCGTCTCCTTTAGCATAAAGGGCATAATCGTAAGACATGTAACTAAAAATTTCATTTAATTTTGCAATCCTCTTCTTGTGTTCCGTATTTTCCGTCTATGAGATTTTTTATTAATAATTATTGCATCCCTTACTAGTTTTTTTTTTTTTTTTTTTTTTTTTAACTACTCGCAGTATGGTTTCCAGTACTTTTAGTGATAAATTTAATAAAGTAGACTTCCATTAGTCCGGCATTCAATAATCAGGAATATCCGATGGTCCGACACCGGTATGGTGGAATTATTTATTATAATCCAATTTATTGTAGGCCTACACTGTTAAAAGCACTTTCTTAAATCTGAGATACCGCTTCTTATCTGTGCACCGACAATACCTTTTCTTAGAAACAAGAACTTGAAACTCTCATTAACGAAAAATGAAGAAAAGTAGATGTGGTTGTGTAAAGCGGAACGAGAAAATATACTGTTATTTTCCTTATGAGTGAGAATTACCAAATCTCATTTCTAAGAAAATATTGTCTCGGTGCACAGATAAGAAACGGTTTCTCAAATTTAAGAAAGTATTTTAACAATGTATTATCAGTCTGTATTCTTTAACGTGCAGAATTAAAATTAAGTTCCGGTTGTATTTAAGTTGAAATGATTATTCTATTGTTCCTAACAATAATATATGCTGTCAAGCTTCATGTTATAGCGTTTAGCTGTCGCCTGAGACACTGACCGATAGTCCAGCATTTTCGGTAATCCGGCCCGGCACTGGCCAAGTTCCGAACGTACTGGATTATCGGAAGTCTGTTCTTGCTCAGAAACATCAACAAATTATTAATCTGATAGACTATTTTAATACATATGTGGTAATGTAATTAATATGATTTCTTTCTGTATATTGCAGGTAAGCACATAATTACAAGATCTCTTTTAAATAAGTATCGCTGTGAAGGTAAGTGTAACAACATATTTAAATTTTTCATCAAGTTTTCTTAGTTCTTACATTTTCTCTTCTAAATGAAGATTATAGGCTTTCAAATGATACAACATAATTCGTATCTCCCACTGAAATTTCCTCAATTTTGCTCGTATTATTGGATGGTTCGATGAGAGTTTGGCGTCCCTTTTCAGCAGCGTGGCTATATAAGACGCGGACTTGCAGTTTAAGGTTGAATCCGAACCACGGTAATGCATTCAAATTTCAAGGTTCTCCCACCAGGAATCGAACCCAGGACCCCGTGGACCAAATGCGTGCGCGTTAGACCCTTGACCAATAGTCAAGGTGAGGATAGTGCATTCTTATTAATAGGAACAAGAGTATACGTTAAGTATAAAATTTGAGAAACCCCCAACTCATGGCACGAAATATTTTGTGACATTAAGAGGCCTCATCCCGACGAAATTAAAATACCGCTAATTTTACAGTAATTATGTGATATCTTCAAACAGATAAGATATAATTGAAGTATGAAACAAGAGCGCCCTAGACAATATTATTTTGCGTGAAGTACCGTTATCACAAGTCACATAGTAGCTTTCCGTTTTCAGCCGTTTAGAAACGCGAAAACAAATGCCCAATTTCCAAATGTCTCGAAATCGAAAGCAGATAAGTGAGTCATGATAACGGTGTCTCGTGTAAAATGATATTGTATATAGCGCTCTTGTTCCACATTTCGATTATCTTTTATCTATTTGAAGATATCACATAATTATTGTAAAATTAGCGGTATTTTAATTTCGCCGGGATGAAGACTCTTTAAGATTTATTTATTAGCAAAGTACTGACTTTATTTAATACTAGTCGGTTTTCTAAAAATAAATAAATAAATAAATAAATAATAATAATAATCTTTGACATTTAACTATACGTAGATACTTAGTGTTCATGTATATATTTAAAGATCCTCGTCGTTCCACACATATATATTTCTACAACAGTACACTGAGATTTTTGTATCTGCCATCAACGGTTTGTACTTCATATGTTAAGGAAAAAAAAAGCGCCAGGTCCACTCCCACGGTTGGACGGTTAGAGCAACCTTGTGAGAACGGACGCAGCTTCATCTGAATTCAGCTTTCCTGCTCCATGTAGTGAATTGTGTATGTTGTTGCACCTTGACCCAATACATGAAGGAGAGTTGTTACGTTGGGTGCCTTGGTGTTTGTGGTGGGGAGAATCGTAAAAGAAGGGATAAGTTAGGACAGACATTAGGGGAGTTATAACATCGTAGCCGCCGTCTCTCTTTCTCTCTTTCACTTTCGTTCATTTCGATAAACGTACCATCATTAATTTATTATAAGAAAGTGTTATTTTAAAGATCAGTGGGATAAAATTTTAACTGTCTTCCTGGCAGTGTGTAAACAAAACTCTATGAAAATAAATATGGTTAGCAGTCGTTCTTTCAGAAAAGCTGTTCCGGTGGGGCACACTTAGTATTCTAGGGGAACACTGCTGATACTATTCTATTTATTATTATATTATAGGCGTATTATTTTGGTCTCCTCCGGGAAGGAGGTACTGTCAGAGCTCCAGGGGGGCAGTGCACCCCTAAAAAAACATGTCTGGAAGAAACACTGATGGTTAGGATATTTGTTTAACAAGACTTTACAGCGCAAGTCCGCAATAATGAAAATAAGTAAAATGGCGTTGTACGAACGAACATAAATTATAACAAAATGATCCGAATTACGAATGAATTACTTGCTATTTCTCAAAGCTTTTAAAATGTAAACTAGAATCATAAGATTTTAAGATTAAAAAGTGTATCGTTGAGCAGTGGGGATCTAGAAGGTAAAAACTGGGGGGCTGACAGACCCCAGCTTATGATAAGTATATCATAAATTTATTATAAAGTTTCAAAAATATATCAATAATAGCTTAAATTATTTTCGCCACTCTGATAGGCCCCTCGGCCCCGGGTTAGATCCACCACTAACGTTGAGCTTATGATAGTAACAATAAGAATACTCTACAGAAATTAGTTGTGGCTCTCTCACAACTCCATCTTTAATTTAGAAATTCGCTAGTTTCTACAACTATTACCTACCTAACTTTGCATAGTATTTAAAAGGTTGAAATTGAATACGAAACTATTCTATAGAACAACATTGTATATGTTCATATTTCATAATTTTTATGTGGGCAAGTTATGAAAATGGATAAAAAATACGACGGGAACAAGCAACATGCAAGTAAACAAGAGAAAGTAACATTAAATGACCTTAGATGTCAGGTCAATCTGTAATACATCTTGACATTGAGAATAGTTTCGCAATGTGATTATGTTGCCTATATCGCCTGACCTTCAGAATACTTATGCTTCAGCTTCAGTTATTCCTAGTAGCTAAGCACTAACAAATTTATCTCTTCAACGTAGTTACAGTACACTAGTTTATTTTAGTTTCTTTAGTAGATAGATATTCTAATAGTATTTGAGTTATTTGGTAGCATAAGTAATTACATAAAACAAGAAAACTGTGATGGTTAAATATGGTTTACTTTCCGTATTTTATGTCAGAAAAAGAAAGAATTTATTTTCGAACGTGAGCTTAAAAATAGATCTATAGTGGTTGAGGGGTTAACACGATATTATTTTGTGTGTTTCTACCTTCAATTCCCGTTTAGAGCCATCTATTAATCTGGAAAATAAAATAGATAAAAAAATTTGAGTTATTCATTTATGACCTTCTGTAGTTTGAGAATTCGTATGAATTTTCTACTTAATTAGGATAATAAGTACTATTAGCGTATATAATAAAAGTTATTTTTCTTTCGCTCCCTTATGCAGTATAGTACTAGAAATTAATGAATATTATAATATATTGGATAATAATAATAATAATAATAATAATAATAATAATAATAATAATAATAATAATAATAATAATAATAATAATAATAATAATAATAATAATAATAGCTTTATAGGGGCCGCGATGGCCCAGTGGTAGAGCGTTCAGCTCTAGTGCATGGGGCCCGGGTTCAAACCCTGCTCCCGCCAAGTGAACTTTGTGATGGACAAACACCGTGTGACTGGGTTTTCTCTCGTTTTACCGTTTCTTCCCACTTTCTTCTTCCACTATTTCACTAATTTCTCATACTCACCATCTCCTTTAGCCTAGCCGGCATAACCGTGGGACGTAAAAATAACTCAATAGCTTTTTAGTTCTTACATATTTTGCGTATTTATGCGATGCTAAAGTTAAGCAGATCGGACCGTCTCCCTTAGCCCGTAAGGCATAATTGTGAGACGTTAATTAAATAAAAGATTTCAATATGAAGATCGGGTGAATTCTTAACCAAAACCTTGGATTCAATCTGTTTCACTTGTCTAGTACACGGATCATCATGCAAGACCATTTCACGATATATGTCGTTCCTCACCACACTATCTTGCCTCCAAGATAGCAACATTACACCACCATTGTACCGGCTTCTGCAATGAATGCTCCATAGGCTACAGGTGATGACACGAGGAATAAAATATAATTAGGAGAATTCTCGAACAAAGAGGTTGCCCCCAGAAATTCACATGGGTTTGGAAATGAAGCAGAAATTCACAGGGGTCATCTTTTATTATCATTATTTATATTCAAAGTACAAATATACGGAATATAAATTTAAAAATAGCAAAATTATTCTTTATGATTCGACCACAAAGAATACACACTGATTCGGGATAACTTTTTATAATTGCTTTGTAATATCATTGTAATTAACTTGAATTTTTTTTTTTTTTAATGTTACTTCCTGGAGTTCAATTACGGAGATATGTAGTCCTCTGCCTGCCGCTATTTCTTCCTTACTACAGTGGTATTTGCTATTCTAAAATTTTGCTTCACAGTACTAGCATTAAAAAATCTATTAATAATCAAACCCGGTATTTCACGTGCACTAATTCTTAAACTATTAATTTGTTTGAGTACTCCGTTTGAAGGTAAATTCTTGTTCGTTTACCTAGAGCACAAGTAAGGTTGCAGGTTTCTAGCGCGTATAGTTCTAAGTGTTATATGTTAAAACTGGCATAAAGAAACTGTGTGAACTGTGATAAATTGAGAATTTGGATGAGAGATACTATGTAATCCAAGAATTAAATAAATTTGGTTCACACATATTCTGCTATCTATACACATCACTTAAATTTCGTTTTATACAGGCGCTTCTCCATGCTAAGCGGGTAACTTGCATGCTCTGACCTGTATTCGATCCTAGTAGCCTCGGAGTAGGGATGACCAATTCCGAGATTTTTACTTTCCGGAATACGGGAAGTAAAATCGGAAAAATCCGGAATTCGGAAAATTCCAGATTTTGGAAAAAATCCGAAAAAATCCGGATTCCGGCAAATTTTGGCCATCCTACCTCGGACAAAATTTCAAATAATGATTCGGATTATATTCAGATCAAAGACATAAGCTTCAAATAACCAATCCATCATCTGATATAAGCTTCAAATTACCAATCAATCATCTGATATAAGCTTCAAATAACCAATCAATTATCTGATATAAGCTTCAAATAACCAATCAAACATCTGATATAAGCTTCAAATAACTAATAAATCATTATATGAGCTTCAAATAACCAATCAGTTCCAACGATATAAGGCATTCTTAACTACCTCTAGTTTTAAGAACCCAGTTCTTTCATAGAAGTAGGCTAGAAATAGAAGAACTAAGTTAGACATCAAATTGGACATCGAAACACCCTGCTTTTTTTCTCTCTCTCAGGGAGTATGTGGACTATCTTAATTGTAGTCATACTGGTTTCTTTAGTATTTCACCTCCCCTCTTTTGATTATAGATCGAGAGGGGATAGAAATAAGAGAAAAGGAATAATAGCGTGTGGATTTCCTTTTTCTTTTTCCTTCAAGTAGAAGTTCTTTCCCTCTGCACTCAAGAAGTGTAGAAGTTAAAAAAGAATAAGTTCAAAAAGCGAGTGGAGAAGTTTTGGTTGACTGAATTCCTGTGCGCTCCCTGTCAATCAAAAAACTGGATTTCTTTCTTTCTTTCATTCGTTTCCTTTTTTTTAACTTAACGTATACGTATTTTCGTATCTACCATTTAAAAAACGAGAATGAAAGAATGAAAAAACGAAGGGAGAAGCTGAACTAAAAGAGACTTTTCATAGTTTAAAAAGGAAGAAGTTACTGATGCATATTTAGAGAAACCTCTTTATTATTAATTGAACAAAAAGGGAAAGAAATCCCGTACCTACGGTTTTCAAGAGAGAGAGAGAGAAACACTAATTGGATTTGTTATCTGTTTCTACTTCGAAAATATTTGTAACATGTTGATAGATCCTCTAAAAAAATATAATAAATTAAACAATGTCATACTTTACTGAAGAAATTATCAAATTACTAAATTTTAAATCCTTCAAATAACTAATCAATCCTTTAATACAAGCTTCAAATAACTAATTAGTCCTCTTATATACGCTTCAAATAACTAATCAATCCTCTGATATAAGCTTCAAATAACTAATCAATCCTCTGATATAAGCTTTAAATAACAATCAATCCTTTAATATAAGCTTCAAATAACTAATCAATCCAATCCCCTGATACAACCATCAATTAATAGTCAATCTTCTTATATAACCTTCAAATAACTAATCAACCCCCATATAAGCTTTGAGTAACCAATCAGTTCCTTCGATATAAGCTTCAAAATAATAGTAAGGCTCTTTAGATATGGATCTGTACGGATTGATTAGGGTTTCTTTTTGGTTAACAAAAGAGAAAATGTTGACTTCGCAATTGTGGGGAACATGATCTGAACCCTCCGAGCAGAGAAAAACTTGGATATACTGTGATCATAAAGAGAAAATTTAAGGAAAGTACAGGAAATTCGCCAAAGAATTTCACGTTCATAAAAAAAAAAAAAAAAAGAAAAAAAAGAAAAGAAAAAGAAAGTCGAATAAATTAGAGCACATTCGTTAAAGAACAAAATTTATACATTTCTCTGTGGAAATGTGATTGAAGAATTCCATAATTCTTAATGTGTGTGTAGGCTGCTAGTTGCTATTAATGTATGTATCAAGGCAGTAAGTATCCTGGAAACAATATGGAGACCTCTTTAAAAAGAATAGATGTAAAGAAACTTGAAAGTTACTTCGAAATTCCATTTTATCGAACGTAAAGCTGAATGTCCCGTGTGAGCCGGGATTCTGATTACTAACATCCCACCCCGCTACAACATTGTACGATATTATCTATAGAATATTTTGAGGACAATTGCTTTGACAGGGGAAAAAACATCATAACGTCTGTATTTTTTGGTCTAATCTCCAGTCACTTGTTTCAATTTGTTCATTTCTTTCATGAAAATTTTGTTACGTGTTTAGTGCGCCAAATATTCATTTGACAATAGTATTGTAATATCTTTATATATTATAGTATATTATATTGTTTATAGGAGGGAAATGGACTAACAGTCCTTGCGTGATTCATATTAGTGCATACACGTCAGAAAAGAAAAAGAAATGTTGGCAGCACCGGAAGTTAGTTTCCAAGGTAAATGCCCAAGGAAGATGGCGTGATTTGCTGAACTTTTAAGCCTCTCTTCAGTCATATAGGCTATATTTGATATGCTCTTCACTCTTCTTTATCTCTCTTAGGTTTATTTTGTGACAGCAAATGCATGGCAGTTAAAATATACATATAAGCTTCGAGCATATAGAAATCACATATGTATCAGAAGACATAAATATATAAAAGGGTAATTTTCAAGGAATTATACGATTAAGATTTGCTTGTAGTTGTACGCTAATAAATGCAGTTCTATTTGCTTGAATGTTGTAGACCTATGTCTTGCAAGTATGCAACTTTCCGAACATAGATACATTGCATGATTGCATAAATAACGTGTTATTTTATACCTAAAATATACACGAAGTAATGTTACTTTTACAAATGTTTCATGTGTCGCATATTTTTCAGAATATTCAGTATTATTATTATTAAGTATTCTGTCTTTCAGCAGGTCCTGTGACTTTTTTTTTTTTTTTTTTTTTTTTTTTTTTTTTTTTTTTTTTTAGATTTGGGCCTGAAAATATTTCTTCCAAGTTTCTCGATCTTCAGCTTCCTCTTTTAACTCACAATATTTTTTTTTTAAATATTTTTCAAATCATCGATCATCTGTGTTCTTCTGCTTCCTATTCCTCGCTTCCCTTCCGTTTCTCCTTCTATGGTTGTGTGAAGAAGCCAATTTCTTCGCAAGATGTGTCCAATCCAATTGGTCTTCTTACGAAGGATGCTGGATAGAAGTGTTCTCTTCTCTCCTATCCGTTTTAAAACCTCTTCGTTTGTTGCTTTCTCTGTCCATTTTACTTTTTCCATTTTCCTTCAACACCACATAATAAAGCCTTCCAAATATTTCTTCTCTAACTTCCGTAATAGACAATTCTCTGACGAATTATATAAATTTAATTGTATATTTTATGGTTTATCTTTGTTTTTCTTTGTAATTGCGTATAGTTTCTTTTCAAATTTGTTCAATAGGTAACACTTTGTTGGATATTGTTTACACGTTGTAACTTGCATGTTCCTTCAACAGAACTTCTTCTTATTTTCTCCAACCAATATTTGCTTCCTCTTTTTTTTTTTCAGTTAAATACTGAGTGGTGGCTTCAGTCACATATAGTGTACTTGTTTTCCTCTCTTCATTTAAACCGGTATTCATTCGTTGGAATACATCCTTCTCTAGCCCTCTTCTCTCAAGACTAAAGAGACCTCGTCAATCCTTGAGGGTGTTCGGAAGGAGGGAAGAGACAGATAGAGACAATCATCAGAAAGAGAAGAGAGAGGGTAGTAGTAGTAGTAGTAGTAGTAGAAACAGTCTGGAGAAGGGTGGAGGGGAAGAAAAGCTGAGATTGGTTATGACATGAAGCGATGCAACGGAACAATAACTGAAAACCAGAATGGAAAGAAAGAAAGAAAAAAAAATGAATCCCTTCTTAGATGTTTGTCGTATAATCGATTAGTGTAGCCAGTTCTCTTTCTTCTTTTCCCCTAACAAAATATATATACACATATATACATCTACAACAAACAAAATAAAATGATACGGGTTGCCAGGCTTAAAGGGAACGTAACATTTTAATCACATAATAGATCTTTTATTAAATATGTCATGAAGAACTGCAGAAGGAAGTAAAAATTTAATCACACGATATAAAAAGTGGACGAATCATGTCACATTGCAGTTTTATTTGACTTTCACCTCTGCATAGTTCATAGCATTTCTTAATTCAAGTAAACTTATAAAGGTTAATCAATAACGAAATATGTGTTATCGGGTTTGAAACAAAAAAAAACCTGTAACCAAACAAAATTTAATACAGGAACTCAATTGTATCCTTAGTAAATAAACTGAATAAATGGTAAGGACATGATATTTTTTAAGGTTTGACACATCTCTGCCAGTTACTTATACAGTAAAAACCTGTAAGTTCGTTCTCTGCGCACGTGCTGACTTACATATAGTAGTCATATCTGTGCGGAGACAAGGAGATAAATCCTTACGGTTTTATTACTTTGTGACGTAAGTTGAGTAATTTTCTTTTAAAACTATGGTGCTTATTAGGTACTAGGGTAGGGTCTTCACCAATCGATTTAAAAAGTACCAATAGAGCTTTTTACTTCGATTTTTTTCTTTTCTTTTTTGTTTTTTCAAGCCTGGAAACATTGTGAAACACGTTACTTATGGTTTCGCGTCTTTCTGCGTAGGGTGTGATGACGTCATAACTTTTTTAAAAATATTTTTTTGTTTTCCCTATTTTTATTATTTTTCGGCAAGCTTACTTTTACGCCTAGAAGATTGAAATTTTTCACACACATTCAGTGCATTCCTTAGTATTTTTCATATTTCTGCGTTAAGACAGAAGATCTAAAGGGCAAAAAGGTAAAAAAAAAAAATCCCTTTTTTCGCTATTTTCCGTCTCAGATACATGATCGAGACATGTAAGTGGTACCGTTTGAAAGAGTGTTCTGTTCTGAAGAGAATGATAGACAAACCATGATCCTAGGATAAATGGGGATGTCTCAGGAATTTTTTATATTACATCCGGTCTTTTGGAATAATCTGAGGCATTGTGGGGCTCGTTGGTAAATATTTCGTCCCGACCTTACTATGCAAGATAGAAGCTTGAGATTTTGTACGCACATTTAGTACACTTGTTACTATTTTTCAGTTGATTGTGAGCCCTATGCTTTAACGCAGGGCGAGTCCAGAAGGGCTCAAAATTAAAAAAAAAATGTTCAGAAAAATCCCGATTTCTCTCAAAATGTCCCGCCTGATAGGGAAATGTGAATGGTACCATTTGGAAGGCTGTTCTATTTTAAAGAGAATGAGGTACAAATCAGGGTCCTGGGATAAATAGGGATGGTGGTATAGCTGCTTGACTGAAAGTCTATAATTCACCTTTTAAAAAAAAACAAGCCATAATTTATAGGGACCGAAAACGGCAAGATTAGATCTACTAGCTTTAGATAATTCATTGTGCACAAACAAAGAAATTTTTTCTCAAGTTGATCAATATTGGTTATTTGAGTATTATTCCAATTATTAAACATTTAGTTCATTAATATATATGACATTTTTTAAAAAATAAAAACTACCTAAGTTGGTCACTAACTTAAACAGGTAATCAAGTTATTACATACGTCCTATCTTTTCAAATTTTTCTTCCGCAGTTAAGAAGTTGCTTTGTTGACTAATGTTGGTTCCTCAAAAGTAAGGCCAACTTGTGTGGCTAACTTCACTGTTCATTGAACTTTGATGGAATTTGGATTACAGAGGAAAGGAAGAAAAATAGAAAAGGCAAGAGTAGTAGGCTGGTGTTTTCTGCAAGTAGAAGGAAAATATAAGCAGCATTGCAGTCTTCTCGTAGACGTGCGAGGTCCACTGTGTGTAGCCTCTCCGTGGTTTGAATCAACCTGATCTTCGTGGCCTTTTAATACCATGTTCCGGATTTAAGAAAGAAAAGAGAGGAGGAGGGGAAGAACGAAAATACAGGGAGAGAGAGAGAAGTTCTCAGAAAGCTAGGCAGCCCGACGAAAACCCAAGAGAAAAGCCAATGGATGCAGCGAGGAAGAAGAACCAACGCCCGCACACAAGATTGAGTGACCATGTATCTCTTTTTCTTCCTCTCTATTAGTGTTATACAGCAAAACCACGCAAAAGATCAAAGCTAAAGCGACGAAAAGAAAGCAATGCAAAGGAAAAGAAGAAGATAACAGGAAACTAATTTACATTACTTCGCTGTGAATCATGGTTTCGTTTTAGAATCAGGTTTCTATTCTTCGTTGTATTACTTTGCTATATATATACGGTATATATAAGGGTTTGGCGCTATACCACAGCTAATACAACCAAACTTGTATGTCATCTTCTGATGCTATTCCAGTATTTTTTCTTTCTTTCTAATTGTTACTTGTTTCCTTCGTGTATTGGGTTAACAGCCGAAAGTAAGTTGAATTTCCTTCACAAAGTTTTCCCAAAAATATCTAAATCAAGGTTCCAAAATGCAAGAATTTGGTAAACACAAGCAAAAAGAAAGTTGCCACGAACCTGGTAAATCAGGGAAATTCATTTTGATAAAGTTGATCAATGCATATTAAAAAAAAAAAAAAAAAAGCAGAAGGAAGGTTGCCACGAACCTGGTAAGTCAGGAAAATTCATTTTGAATAAGTTGAACAATGCATATTTTTAAAAACACAAGCAGAAGGAAGGTTGCCACGAACCTGGTAAGTAAGGGATATTCATTTTGAACAACGTGAACAATACATTTAAATAAAAAAAAAGTAGTTTAAAGGAGTGGAAATTACAATCAACAGACGACAGCACACATACCATATCTTTTCCACTATAGGCCTATTTTGTACGGAACATCAATATTAAGAAAAAAAATCCAATCGAAGCTAGAAGATGGATATTAAAACTTTATTCATAAATAATCAATCAGCAACCCATGTTAATATTGTTCACGTGAGAGACGAAACGAAAAATAATTTTTCTTGTCTTGTTGAGTGCGCGTTTTTTTTTTTTTTTTTTTTTTTTTTTTTAACCTGAATTCTCGTCTCGTCTCGATTCTCGGAAAGCATTCCTCGTCTTGTTTTGTAAATTTATGTACAAAATTTATGCCCTGATTTTCTGCTTAATTTTATTCAAAAGTTATCACAATCTTTTCGCGACATGAGAGATCCACGAATGGTGTGATATAACAACATTCAAACCAAATTTAAGTAAAATACTGTGTAATGACTTGCGTTTTGAATTTGAAAAATGCACTTCTCGTCTCGTAGTCAACCCTAATCCGTGAAATTTTTAATAATGTGTCTCCCTTATTGTTAAGACCACTTAATTGCATTCTGCAGAAACATGTTGCTAATAATGAAACTCTCAACATGCACGTGCTGCCATCAATTGTTCGTAGTCGAGACTATATTTTTAACTTTTTTTTTTTAAAAAAAAAGGAAGAAGGAACCTTTAGAAATCAGGTAAAAAAAGATGCTAGAATAGTGCATGTCAAATATAATAGTTTTAGTTCACTCTACTCTACAACAGCGGCCACCTAATTGTTCATTTGAGTAGGAAGACTGATAGGGGCGTAATTGAAGATCATTATAAGAATACCGCATATACATCATCCTCGTACATCATCAGGAGTGTCATTTCAGATTTTGCTTGGGGGGGCAAAACCCCTTGATATAAGTAAAATTTTCCGTTTTTCACTGATTTACTACTATTCTATTTATAAAACTATATAAATCTCAAACTCAGGGGGGGGGGCAATTACGCCCTGCCCCTCTAAATGACGCCCCTGAATTCACATCGACAGAATGTGTCTGTAGAGGACAGGATGATTATAGTGTCTGTCTGTAGATCGCATGGCATGCTGCTTTTAGTAGCCAAGTAAATTAAGCTTTAAAATGTAACACAAAAGTAAGTACCAAAATCAGAAATTACCTAAGACTTTTAACTATTTGGAGTAGCCGATTCAAGTTGGAAAGTCCTTTTAAATTACAAACGTTGAATGTTTAGAATGTTTGTAGTGTATAGGTGTGTTTTACACTGTTAAATTGGATTTTGTACTTGGTTAAGCATACAACACTATATTATACTCCTTTCTTCAGTTAATAATTGCGTCGACAGACTGAATGTCGGAGCTTACAAACAATCGAAAGCATCGTACCGATCCCTCCTTTTTATCCATTAAAACGAAAGATAAGCATGTAGTTTTCAAACTGTGTACTCAAACTCGTAAGATAATTTGTCATAGTTATTGTTTGTAAGTATCCTACCTGGCAGTTACGAAACAAGAAATTAATAATAATAATAATAATAATAATAATAATAATAATAATAATAATAATAATAGCACTGGCAACGCTGCCAAGGCAACTCAATGCCACACCATCCGTACACATTTGAGGGTGGACAAACAGCAGTCAGTCCCTTTCTCTCTGAAATTACCTCCTTTGTCCTTTTTTTTTTTTTTCAACTTTCCTCCCCACCTTCGTAGCTATATCTTTTTCTTTCATTACTGTTCTCCCTCCCTTTATTCGCCTCTTTTTCATCTCATCTTCGTTCGTAGAGTCAGTAATTTAGAGATGGGGAAATCGCATCGGATGAGGAGAGGCGGAAACCAGTGAAGAAGAACGCAGGCCAAAAGATGAGCTTCATTTCGGTCGCTTGGTCGATTCCACTCGGGTCAGTCAGTGTTCGCAGATTTCTGCTTCCTTTTTCCTTCCTTCCTCGTATTCTCTTACGTCTACTTTTTTTTTATTAGTATTATTTATTCCCTCTCTATATAATCTCTTTTTGAGTCTAGAGCGTAAAATTTCCCTCTGATGTAAGTATAAAATTTCCCCCCTTTCTGAAATCTTTTTTTCTTCCTTGCTTTTTAAGCCCGTAATCTTAGCTTGCCATTAATAATTAATTTATGGTAAAGTGTAGCGCTAAGTTTAAAAAGTAACTATCTTTCTTTTACAGTATAATCTTTTTCTTAGTTCTCGTATTGCACAGGAAATAGATATTTACTGTTTGGGCTATGTATTTGTATTAAATTCGTTTTTATTTTCGACATGCAGAATGAATGAATATTCCATGTAATGTTGCAAGTTTCAAGAGAAGTTGTGAGAACTATAACTCAATGGTTAATTGAAATATGAATGACACGAAGTGAAAGTACCCCAACTTGAGTCTTATTCTCAACTTCACATGCTACTTTTTGATTATGTCAACCGAACCTACTGTTTCTTTCTGTTCTTATGATATAATATAATATTATACTGTTCGGTAGTGAGATATTTGATACTGTAAATTTTGACTATAATATAGTTGGTTTCCAACGTTTTTCAAATTTATTTCCACAGCTTACAAATGGTCATCGAGAGCGTCCTTGTAGTACTCTTTAAACTAAACATTAGTAAAAATAAATAAATAAATAAATAAATAAATAAATAAAAAAATAAAAAAATTCGTATCATGCATTACAGTTGAGAATCTCAAACAGATATAGATTGTATAAATAATACCTTAAATATTTTAATAAGGTAATGATTATAGACAAATTTAATCTATCTATCTATATAAATATGGTTGTAACTTAATAATTCTTGAACCACACGACTGATCTCAATCAAATTTATCACATAGATTAGGTTCGGGTCTGGGATGATCTTTCTCATTTCACTTTGACGGAACAACCTAGGGAAGGGAGAGGAGGGAAATATATAAAAAATGATCGAAAATGACCGATATTAGTGGCGAATCCATAGTTTTCGGGGTCACTGAGATGAACAGTGACACTTCCAATGCCGTTTAAATCCAAGTTCAGCATTTTATATCCAAAATGTAATGTATTCTCCCTGTGCAAAGAACGCGTATTCTGTTGGTATTTTATATAAGTGCATGGATTAATTGAAACTATAATGAAAGCACGGAATATTAGTAAAAATATTCTTGATAGCTTCAAATAAAATAAATATGTATTTTCTTTTTTTTAATACCAAAATATTAAACTAAGGAAGTTTAAAGTAATACCCTATTATCTCGAAAATATAAGTATACTGGTATATGCTAATGATAATTCAACTTTTGAAGAGGAGGAAAGTAGAGTGACCACAAAACACACTGATTAATAAAAGTGGCTCCCTCTTGAAAAAAAAAAAAAAAAGTTTAAGAACCGCTGGTTTATGAGCTTTTTATATTAAATTTGTCGGAAAGATGGATTTTGTAAATTAACACCAATAACCTTATTCATTTTGTTATTATTAGAAAATGTACTCATAGAAATTAGAAATTTTAAAAACAAAATACCTTAGAACAAGGCTGAATTAGAATGACGGATACAGCGTTATAAAGTATTGCAGCTCATGCAAAACAATCTGTATACGCTGTTAATACAGCCATAATTTGCATGTACAAAAGATTAATGGTGACAAATATCCAAGATGGTAGATGGAGAAATCGAATATAACCGATAGGGCCTTGGTCTAGTGGCAAAGTATATATGAGATGGTATTTCAAACCTGTATTATACTCTATACCATAGTTAAAGTTTCATGGTGTATCATGCGCCAAGCATATGGTCCCTAGAAAAGTATAAGATGCAGATTGAGTAATCTAATTGTGATAGTATACATGTATGTGTTAAATAGAGTTACATAGGAGACCGAAGTAGAAGCGGTATTGTGTTGAAAAGTTTTATCTATTTCTATTGCGATAGCCCTATCTTATCATGGAAATTCTGACTCACCTCGTCTGACTCACTCTACAGTTCTCTTATCTTTCAATTTATTTTTATTTTTGTTTTTATTTATTTAGCTTTTAAGGGAGCATGAATATTCACAACAGTTTTGGTTAAACTCGTAATAATATAAATGTTCAACCTACGTCCAAACACAATTTGAATCAAGGGGAAACTTGATATCCCGAAGACAACCCAATTAAAACGATGTTTTTAACGATAAATGCACATGAGCTGGTGTCGAACTAGGGCCTTTTCGTAACGGAATTAAGGGTTCTTCTGCTGAGCTACTGTGTGATCACAAGCATGTTAATTGTTAAATGTTTAAATGTAGTGTTTATTTACTATTATTGTTTTCTAGAATTAGAGATGCAACTAGGAAATGAAATGAAATCTTTTAAGTTTTACGTCCCACGATTATGCCGGCTAGGCTAAAGGAAACGATGATGAGAAATGAATGAAGTAGTGGAATAAAGAAAGTAGGAGGAAACGGGAGAACCCCGAGAAAACCCATGCACCCTGTGTTTGTTTACCACAAAGCTCACTTGGCGCGAGCTGAGATTGAACCAAGGGTCCCATGCGCCAGAGATGAACGCTCTACCATTGAGCCACAACGGCCCCCTCGCAACTATACTTGGATCCGTGTTCTAGTAAAAAGACATTTTAGTGATCTAACTAACTCTATGAACTATGAAACCCGGAAGTTCAATGCCGCGTTCACAAAACTTCTCCACTGATTTCTATCCTTAGCCAATTGGATCCAGTTTCTATTAGTATTCCTATTTCTGCGAGATCCATCTTAATATTGTCCTCCGATCTGTGCCTAGGTCTTTCTAATGGTCATTTTCCGATTGGTCTTCTAGTCAAGACTTTGAAAGCGTTTCTTCCATTCTAGCTACGCGCCCACCTAACCCTCCTAGACTTGACGATCCTAACAATGTTGGGTAAACCATATAAATTATGTAGTTCCTCGTTATGGTGTTTCTGCCATTCCCCATTCCCGTTTCTCTTGGATCCGAATATTCGTCTCAGGATCTTGTTCTCAAATACTTTCAATCTATGATCTTCCTTCCGAGTAAGCGACCATATTTCGCACCCATACAGAACAATAGGCATGATTATCGTTTGATATATTTTAAGCTTCAAATTCCTCGACAGAATTCGCGACGACAAGATATCTGTGAACTGAATAATAACACGAAATCCCTGCTTTTAGTTGACATTTAATTTCTCCGTGAATATGGTTTTCGTCTGTTAATATTGATCCTAGATATTTGAAAGTATACACTTTATCAAAAGAATTATTCGATGTTTTAACTCATCCATAATTTGCCGTATTATAATCCCGACGAACTTCCATGTATTTAGTTTTCTCTGCATTTACTTCTAAGCCCATGTCCCTGCAAGTGTTTAATAAGACCTCTGTATTTCTTTCTATTACTCTCCTATCATCCTCTATTAAATTTACATCATCAGCATATGCCTTAACCTGATGAACTCCATTCAATTCTAGGCCCCTGGTTTCTATCTTTGAGTTTCCTTATAGCGTATTCCAGAACAAAGTTAAATAATAATGGCGACAACGCATCTCCTTGTTTCAGGCCATTCTCGACGTGAAAGCTCGTGTACAAAAAAATTCCTTCCTAGACTTTACTTTGGGATTCATTTAAACATATCTTAATTAATCTAATTAGCTAGTACAATGTTTCTCTCCTAACCGAGTCGTACGCCTTTCTAAAATCAATAAATAGTTGATGTACCAGGGTATTGTATTCCCACTTTTTCTCGAGTATTTGTCGAATGGTAAATATTTGGTCGATAGTTGATCGATTTCGTCTAAATCCGCATTGATATGGGGTCAATCTTGCTAATAAAATGTTTGAGAGGATTTTATAGTACGTTGACAGAAGAGAAATGCCTCGATAATTATTACAGTCAGTTTTGTCGCCTTTCTTGTGTGTCGTCTTTTAACAATCACATCTTGGAATATGTACTAAATGGATTATCGCTGAATCAGATTAAGTATAAAAGTCAGAAAGATGCCGTTGCATACTGCTTTAAAAAAAAAAAAAACTGCTTAAAAGTACAAACAATAATGGATTGTCCCAATCCCAGCCAGCCACTGTGTTCAATGATGCAAATTAAATTCTTACTCTTTTCTCTCTCTTTCTGTTCTGTAACAGCAGACTAAATGAAATTTCCCTTTTCTACGAGTTGCATGAAAGAAATTTCCCTTTCAAGCGAAAACACTGTGTCATTCCGTAATGTGTTGATGAGGGAGAGGCGGGGTTAAAGGGAAGACTAAGGGTTAGTTACAGTAACCCTAATTCTCTCTGCTTTTGAGCCCAACCTCACTTTCATTTTTGCTACTTCCTCTTCTTCTTCTTCTTTTTTCTTTTTTTATTGTTGGTGGGGGGAGATGGAGAGAGAGAGAGAGAAGGAATAAAAGTGAGTGCTTCATCTTATCGTTTGTAGTAGTTGGGAACAGTATAGTAAAATGGGGAAAATTCGGTGTCGGGAGGGGGAGGCGTGAGGGAGAGAGAAAAATTGGGTTTTCTTCTACATGAGCAAAAGCCCATATAATCAGCGAAGTGATTGGTGAGGATTTGTGCTTCTATTGCAGTGGATCGTTTTTGATGAGGGTGAGGATTTACAAGTGTGTGTATGTGTATGTGTGTGTGTGTCAAACGCTAGAGAGAGAGAGAGAGAGAGAGGAAGAATGAAAAAGAGATGACCCTTCAGTTTGTCCCTCTTTGGTATTATTTCCCTCTGTCCGTCTAAATGATATTTTTTTCCCTTTTAATCCCCCTCCCCCCCAAATTGCCCTAACTGAAAGAACTGGAAGAAGACATATTTTTAAAAAGAACTCTGCTCCGTAGTCTTTTTCTGTTTCTCCTCTTTCTAAATTTAATTGTAGTAGCTTACGTAAGAGTTAATCTCCAAGTCCCTGTGTGAAAGTAAGCCATCTTCCAATATGGTAATTTTATAAGTCAAAGAATTCATTTTTTCAAAGGAAAAAAGGTGGGACAATATCCAAAAGAGAAGTAAATTCGTAGGAAGATTATAATAGTTGAAATTTTGTATTGAATCAAAATATCGATTTGAGAAATTTTTTCTCTTTGACCATTCGATATCTTAATTATCATAATAAAGACAAGTAGAGGCCGCTGTGGCTCAGTGGTAGAGCGTTCACTTCTGGTGCGCGGGGTTTCTACTTTAATCTCAGCTTTCGCCAGGTGAGCTTCGTGGTGGACAAACTGCATGTGCGTGAGTTTTCTAGAGGTTCTCCCGTTTTCTCCCAATTTTTCATCCCACCATTTCATTCATTATCATCACCACCGTCTCGTTTAGCCTCAGTGCATAATAATGGGACGTTAAACTCAATAATAATAATAATAATAATAATAATAATAATAATAATAATAATAATAATAATAATAATAATAATAATAATAATAATAATAATAATAATAATAATAAAGAAAATATAATACCATAAAACCAAGTCCTGCGAGGAGGGCTTTGTGTATCTAAATTAATATTGGAGTATAGTAATGCTTTTTTTTTTCTTTATTTATTACTGTACATTTTATGCACTGTGGAAGTGAGATAATTCAATGTTCAAAAATTGTTGTTCAATTGAATTATAGACTTACTAAACATGAATGCCTCTTCAAATACATTATTTTTGTCTCATGTCTATGAAGAAACATTTTAATTCGTTAAGAGTCAATTTCAGTTAACAAACTGCACACGGCTTTATGTATAATATAATAGAATTAGTATTGTATTGAGAGAAGAACGAGTGGATTGGTCACTTCAGCTAGATTGATGATAGTGTGAGAAGGGTCTTTAGGATGAGATCAAGAAAGGGGGGACGACAGAAAGACGGATGTGAAAATGACAGATTGCTTATTTCAGCTGCAGTGAGAAGCGACGCACTCAGTGAGTCATTTTCCTACACATAGACACATTCATAGTACGCACACAAACATACACACACACACAAATATATGCGTTAGTAAGCGAAGAGCGTATACATAAATGTGCGAATAACTGACGTAGGAGGAAAAAGGCAAGGATGCCGTGTGTTATTTAGTTCGTTCCAAGAATAACATTTGACTAATCTTGCCCTCTTTCCTGTAACATGACTGTCTTTGTTTTGACGCATCTTTTACACATTCCGTCATTCTCTTGAGTTCAGGCAGAGACATGAATCTTGAGTATTTGCGCTTTCAACGCCTAATATTCAAGTGATATTTTAATGTTATATTGTATACTTCTTAGCGTACAGTAGAAACGATAAGGATCACTATCTCTTTAATGGTGATCGTGTATCAGCAAAACCATTCATATTTTACAATGTAAGTTGGCCGCCTTTATGACACATTTCCTGTGAAACCAACTTAGACAGCTTCTACTTTAGATCCAACAACATCCTTATGATTTTTTAAATCAATAACTTTGAAAAACAAACTCAGCAATTTCAGTGTGTTTGTCGGTATTGTACGAATATTTATATCCTGTATATGCGACAAAGGAAAACATATGCAAATTGCTCAATTCATTCCATAATCACCGATAAAAGAGCATGTAAAGATCAGTACATACGCTTTCTTCGTAGTGATCGTAATTATATGCATAGACATGCTATAAGTGGCTCGTTAAAATTAAACCAAAACATTTGGCAAACGATATCATGACCTTTAGTATCAAATATGCCCACCAGTAATGTTGTTCGACTAGTGTCTTTTCATATACCAAAAATACGTTTAATGTATCAAGTCTATGATGCGTGGGCGAACAATTTAATGTGGGATTCAATCCATATGAACTCCCACTGGCAATTGAACCGGATCTTCTGCGTGGATGTGGTGTAGTGAATAATGTCATCATGTACCGTATTCGACTATCTACCAAGAAATAAGTTCTCATTTACTTTGCCATGAAGAAGCAAAAATAGCATATACTGTTTTTTAAGTAAGTGTGGATGTTTGTTGAAGTTCATTGTACCTTTTTCAGCACCGAGGCTCTATGAGACGTGGACCTGCAGTTTAAGGTAGAATCCGAAACAATGTAGTGTTCTACCAGCGTGAATCGAACTCGGAACCACGGCCACCACGCACGCTCTAGCCACTAGAACAGCGGAAAGTGCTTGAACAATTTAATTTCTAACTTGAACGCGATTAACATGTATAATGACGTATCGTTTCTATAGATTCTTTAAAGAAGGAAATGAAACAATAAGAATGGTTATTGAGAATGACGTAAGCTGACACTATTACAATTCATGAATCATTTCATATAAACATGCAATCAAAAAAGATAAAGCAAATAATTTCCGCTTTTTAAAAACAATAATAGCAAATACATATCTCACCAAACTACAGGAAACCAAAGGAAAATCCCTCATATTGAATAAAATCAAAAGATATAATCGTATTTTCTTTAAATATGTTTGTCAATTGTCTGTCAACTTGCGGAAACATAAGTTACCATGAGAAAGATATTCTTTTTTAAAAACATCAAGAAAGAAAGGGGAAAAAGTGACGTGCGTTGAGTTGCTGTCAACATGAACAAACTGTGGCAGTGACTAATGATACAGTGTGACATGAATGTCTTGCGGTTAATAAACCTACTGCTATTTTTCACACAGAAGACACAACAACATTCACACACACACACACATAAACACAAAGCATACACCCATTATGCGAATAAGAACTAATCTGAAATGTGTATATCTAGCTACAGTAGCAATTTATTTCCTTGCCTTATAAGCATATTCTGTTACGTCGTTAAGAGGTATTTTAGTAAAAATCGGACTTTTTTTTATTTTTATTGAAACACTACATTCTCAATAGGAATGGCTCGAGAAGAATGAAAAACGGTTCAATTTTGTCTACATGATTATATTTAATTTATGACAATGACTCAGAGGCGGCTTTCGAGGGAAGTCATAGAGGCGGCTTTCGAGGCGGCCGCGGTGGCTCAGTGGTAGAGCGTTCACCTCTGGTGCTTGGGGTCCCGGGTTCGATCCCAGCCCCCGCCAAGTGAACTTTGTGGTGGACAAACACCGTGTGCGTGGGTTTTCTCGGGGTTCTCCCGTTTCCTCCCACTTTCTTCATTCCACCATTTCATTCATTACTCATCATCACCGTCTCCTTTAGCCTAACCGGCATAACCGTGGGACGTAAAACTCAAAGATTTTTTTCAATGTTGGTCCAGCATCGTGAAACAACAATTGGGGAAACGGTACGTATCAATTAATCAGCAACTAACTCGAGACTATGTCAAAAGCCGGAAATACTGACTATGGAAATTGATGGGCTGACCACATGTCATTCAACTAAGAATCGTCTGGTCGGCTTTATCAGCTTTCAAATTTTAAATTCCATAATTTCGAGTTTACTCGAACAGTTTCTTATTTTGCATTTGTGTTGCCGCCCTGTAATGAAATTGCTTGCATCGCTACTACGGTATTTTTCAAACGAGATTTTTTATCTTCGAATCTATAGCGTAAGATACAGTCGATAGGGTGTGGGCTTGGCGAATGAAACAAAGGCTGTGACGGGACGTTGCGGTATAGCAAAGATGTGTGGCAAAACAGTCGTTTCTTTCGTGCGTAAGTTAACATGAAGAAGTATGAAGACGTGATAACACCACAGCCTTCTCATTTGATAACAACGTTTAAAGAGAACTGTGAGTGGCACCGTCTTTAAACGCCATAAATGCTATTTCTTAGCATAGTTAAATCTCCATTCTTTTTTCAAAATAAATTTACATTGAGTATATATACATATATAAATTCAATATTTCTTAAATGAAAAATAGAGAATATAATAAATCAAAGAACTAAAAACAAGAATAATGAAAGTAGTAGGATTTAGGATTTAGATTTCTGGTCTTTCGGTATCTAAGGCCATTTAGCCCGTCACGTTTTGAGAGATAACGTCCCTCGGCGAGCACACTGTCCGGGGAAATGAAAGGAAGAAAGGAATGAGGAAGGAAGGAAGCGGCCTGGAACCTATAAGGTAGGTACCACCCCGGTATGTGCCTGGTGTGAATGAGAAAAACCCTCATTCAAGGTATCTGGCCTGAAAAAAACGTTTTACACATTTTCGACCGAGTGCCCCCACCGAGAATCGAACACGGAACCGCTCGCACTGAAGGCGAGAGCGTTAGATAGTGAAAGTATTGAACACCTTTAAGTGAGACATTGATTGACTCATAAACTTAAAATCCTTAGACGTAGCCGTGACAAATAGGCATTACATTAAATTATAAAGGTAAGTAAGCATTCTGAAGAGTAAAGGAAAAGATTCTTTTCCATTGCGTATGGGAAAAAAGTAGCAGTATACCATGAATTTACACATGCGCTTTTGTGAAAGCAATGCCGTTGAATAGATACAGATGGGAAGAATTGCTCACTCTTTCTCTGTTTTTCTTTTCCTTGATGTACCGAGATGAAAACAAGCACGTGCATGACACACATTGTATATGCTTAACGGCAAATTGAATCTTTTTCGTTTAACTGATACAGTTTCTTCCTTGTTCATACACTATTCATGAGTATACTAACAACTCCTCCTATCCTCATGATGCTCCTAGCCTATCCAATGATTCTTCAAAATCTTCCCCAAAAGTAGCGTAATTGTTTTATAAATCTAACAAGTAACACTTCCGAAGTATAACACTCCGATTTTGATAAAATTTGACAGGCAGATACTACACATGAAATAAACAAATACGTGTTTTTTTTTTTTTAATTTTCTGCAGAAAAACGGTTTTAGGAGGCAAAAGATCCACCCAAAATTTTGAAAGTTGACGCCCGAAAGGCAAAAAACAAGTGAATCGAAGTCAACGAAATTGTACACATATTTTAAACATAAAATGAGGAATACGGATTTCGTATTTTGATGAAAAAAAAATGGTTGGGTGGGGAACGGACCCCTCCAAAACTTTGATTACGAAATATCAAAAATGCTAGTAACAGTATGTCAGAAACTTTGTGTATGAACAATACGCAAAAAATGAACGAATACGTTTTTTTTTTTAATTTTCTGCTGAAAAACGGTTTTAGGAGGCAAAAGCCCCACCCGAAATTTTGAAAGTTGACGCCCGAAAGGCAAAAAACAAGTGAACCGAAGTCAACGAAATTGTACACACATATTGTAGACATAAAATGAGGGAATACGTGTTTCGTATTTTAATGAAAAAAACGGTTGAGTGGGGCACGGACTCCTCCAAAACGTTTATCACGAAATATCAAAAGTGCTAGTAACAGTATGTCAGATGTGTGTGAGTAAAGGACATGAAGAATTGCAACGAAACTTTATGTATGAACAATAGGCAAAAAAGAAGAAGAAGAAGAAGAAAAGAAATTTAATTTTAGTAGATGCTCTGGTAATGTATTAATTAATGATTGTATGAGTGATTTATAATAGTTATAGTACATAAAAGGGAGTTTATTTGTATTACAAGTGACGAGTGTATAGGATGGGGTATAGCAGGAAAAAGGTTGTCAGCTGTAAACATTACTGTGTTCTTTGTAGCCAAAATTTGCCAGCTGTTTGTGGAAGCCAAAAATACTTCTCAGCCTTTTTGGGTGGAATTGGCGACGAAAATAATCTTCGGGACACTGTTGCTTAAGTTGCTTGGTTGCTAACATACTTCTAACATACTTGAAAAGCTTCTTCAGTAGCAATCGTATAGTTTTTTTCTTTTCCTTTATTTTTTTTTTCTTGTGTGAATCGGAAGGAGGGACAAAAAAAGAATTGATGCAGTAGCAAATGAAAGTATCTTTCGCTTGTTTGCTAAGAAAAAAAATGCCAAAGGGGAGTAACAAAATAAATAGGTCAATGTCCTCCGTGAGATTTCTTCATCCAACCATCCTTCAAAGAATATCAGAGATATATTTCTGACACACACGCATTTATATATATATTGTTATTTGCACTATAGTGACAAAATTTTCTTTTTCTTTTTTTTTCAATTTCATGGAGCCCGTTCTTAGGGAAATTAACCTCTTGAAGACTTTGCGTCACCTAGTAAGGTCGTTTGTAACGTCCTTGTATAATATGAGTGTGACGTAAATTGTGGATTTGGATGTCGTGCTTTATTTATAGCCTAGAAGGTCCTAACTATATGAATTTGAGTGGTTTTTGAACCGCATAAAAATGGTAAATTGCCAATCACTTGCTAACATTTTCTTCATTCTTTTTTTTTTTTCTCGTATTCACACTTGATAAGTGTAATGTACCCATTTTCAGTTAACTTTAAATTAGGTCTAGGTCATGAAAGGACAGGTCAATTGGACAGACGTGTGGTGTGAATATAAGGTTTACTGCATAGAAGAGAAAAAAAAGATTATATGTTCAGCTCCGGTCGATTTTAACTCGGGATTTCCATAGGAACACTGACTGGATGAACTTCTTAGCTACATTTTGACAAGATTAAACGAGAAAATAATTATCGTCTCTACCGGATATTGCCCAGATGGTAGGTAGATGGTTTACCAACTATCGGCGAGACGATCACGTCTCTAGTTCATTGCTTGAAAGACAGCTTGGAGTGCATGTTAAGAATTCAGCTTGAAAATAACAATTGCGTTATGAGGGGGAACAACTCTTTCAGTTTAACGTCGCACGATTATCCCATTTAGGCTAAGGGAGACGGATGATTAAGGCAAGTGAATGATGATGGAAGAGTTCGTGGAATGGGAATGTGGGAGGAAACGGAAGTACCCCGAGAAAACCCATGGACATGATGTTGTCCACTATAAACTTACTTAGCCGGGGACCGAACCAGGGACCCCACACACCAGATGTAAATGCTCCACTACTAAGCCACCGTACCCCGAAAGAATGATTATGGAAGAAGTAAAGGAAATGGGATAACCCCGAGAGCCTTAAATATAGATAATAACTAACCTCAAAACTCTCTTCACTTTTTGAATTTAAAAGAAATCGATAATTTGGATGTTGGTGGCATTTTTTGAGCTGAACGTTAGATAAGTCAGTTGGAGCTGCAGAAACGATCTTGAACAAGGAAGATTAACACAAGTATTGCGAAACAAAACTGGGAAACAATGAGTTCGTGAATCAAGTCAACAACATGCAAACGTGCAACCGGAATCGGAAGTCTACATCAAAATAATAAATAGGGCCTAAATAAACTGAATTTGGGCGCAAAGCAAAATAAATTTACCCGAAGAATACCAATAAAAGTAAAAAAAAAAAAAATAATAAAAAATAAGTAGCAGCAAATATTGTCCATTGTCTAAAATAGTTTGTTATGTTAACGTGTTATTCAGTTTTACGCTTTCCCAAGAAGCATATAAAATGATAAGTATTCTGGTGTCACGTCTTCTTTACAAACTTGGAAAAACGTTGACAGTTACGAGTTGTTCCCTCCCACTTGCCTCTGTGTTTATTGTTGTTTTGAAGGCCAAAAGACCCAGAATTACTTTTTTTTTAGTCAACAGAACACAAGTGTAAAGAGGGACAGAACTGTTGAATATGTTTAAACAATTGGTTTTGGGAAAGGTTGTTAAAACCAATATTATTGAATGATCTGAAAAGGAAAAAGGCCGATGGTGTGACAACCATTGATGATGGCATATGACAAGTCTGTTGTTGTTGTTGACAAGACTCCTGGACAGAAACGATCTTTTTCTTTTGTTGATATTTTAACACATGTAGCTAGAAGTGCCGTGGGAAGAACAAAAAAGGGGATGAAATGTATAAGTTGTAAATCCCGGAAAAATCAGTTCCACATGCTAAACAAGGAGGTATACGGCCAACAAGACCACACAAAAAGCTTTGAGTGTTGCTATTGATAGTGAGGAAACGTCGTTTAGCTGCCCTACCTCTTGTAATGTATGAATTGACTGGACAAAGATATTACCAGAAAATGTTTAATAGCCATTTTAGGCACGGCAGGGTGTTGATAACGGAATTTGTGCTACTTTAGAATTGAAACTAAGCTAGTTACTCCCTTTAACGTCATACATTTATGGCCTATTGACTAAATGAGGTAGGCAATACATGCAAGTAAATAATATGATATGTCGTTGGACGTTCGAAAATGATTTATTAAGACCCTGGTATGAAGCGTGGTGCTTTACAGATCAGAGACTTGGACATTGAGAAAAGTTGAAATATCTAAGCTGGAAGCATTTGAAATGTGGTGCTGGCGAAGAACGCTATGCATATCATGGACCGAAAAAAAAAAAAAAATGCAGACGTACTAAAGGAAGCTAATGAAGGACGACAGATCATGAAGATAATAGGAAAAAGAAGGAACAGCATGCTTGGACATCTTATTCGGCACTCCGATTGGATCACCGAACCCTTAACAATGCCCACCCAAGGCACAATGTCTAACCAGTAGCTGAACGGAGGTACTTTATTATTATTATTATTATTATTATTATTATTATTATTATTATTATTATTATTATTATTATTATTATTATTATTATTATTATTATTATTACCTCAATTACTATTTCATAATAAAACCTCGATTATGTTACAATTCTTCACAATTTATGCTAATATTACAATAGGAAATAAATAAGCGTGCTGTATCACATACTTGTCACCATAACAGTTCAAAAGAAAAGAAACAGTTTTTGTATATATCTACAGTATTCTCGTTTCCTTCTGTGACTTTCAAAGAAGCCTAGTTGGTGGTGCTCCCAAAAAGGTGAGAGCATAAACCTTTAGGTTATAGTGGTTATTAGACTTTGTGCACAACACAGAAATCTACAGGAATACACACACACATATATATACGTATATATGGGTTTGCATTCTTTACCGACAAGGCTGTCATTCTGTCTTGTAGTGGCAGGAACTAAGGATTATTAAATGAGTTATATTTCTTCCTTGGCTGCAAGCTGTGTTTGGTTGAAGAGGGAACGATATTGCATGGGAACTAAACCATTCTTCTTTTCATCCTCTCCAGCGTTATTATATAGCGGTACGTTTGAAGATCAAGATATGTTGTGTGTTCTTCTTCTTCTACTACTACTTTTTTTTCTGTTTCTGGAAAGCTGAGAGGACAATAAGAACTGGTTGAGGGAATCTTTTCCACACCCAATTGGTGGTTGTTGTATCAGGACTCTGTAGGATAAATCAATGGGTTAAACTAGACGGTTTTATATTCGCAATGTTTTTGTCTTAACACTCATTCAAATCTTGTTAGGTTAGGCGTCCATATGAGAAGCTGAATGCAAAATTGGTTTAAAATCCAAACACATATCTTTAATTTATCATCTCAAGATTATGTCCTTTGGACTAAAGGAGAGAATTCAGTACATTGATGCAGTATATTAATAGTATTGCTGACGTTTACATTAAACTTCGCCAATCAACGTATTTAAATTGGTATATTTTATTCACATATAATTAAAGTCATTACACAATATAATTTGACCTCTAAGAAGACTCTCTTCACGGACATTTCTTGACATTTGTATTTATTAAATAAAAATAATAAAATAAATGAACAAAAACCAGTTTAATGGAAGAAATTATTCTTGTGTTTGTCCCTGAAATAATTCTCGTACCACCTTGTGAAGGTGAAGAAATGCAAGGACAAATTAACGTATGTAACCAAATATTATTTATTTGCTTATCTACATATATTTTAAAAGAAAACTTAAAAAAAAAAGCAAAGTAAAATAGACAGGAAATAAAAAGAAGGAAAAAGTGTTTCGAAGTATGTGTAGACTATATAAACATAAAAATAGAAAATTGAAATTAAAATAGGATAATATATTTGAGAGGAAAGACGAAGAAGAGGAAAAAATAACATCAACATTTGTTAACGTTATAGGCCTATAGAAAATAGAATTTCCGGAAGTAAAATGTTTCTAAAAACTAGATAGACAACACGGGTAAAAATTAGGAATCTTTAAAATCAGTGGAATTCTCGTCCCTAATCAAATATCACAATATCTGAGTTGCAGTCTCACAATTTAATAATAATAATAATAATAATAATAATAATAATAATAATAATAATAATAATAATAATAATAATAATAATAATAATAATAATAATAATAATAATAATAATAATAATAATTTTGTTCTTTGTTTATTCTTTTTGCGTTTTCGCAAAAGTGAAGAGGTTGAAAATCTATAGGACTGGTAACTAGAAGGAACTAGAGGGAACCTAGGTAGTAGCTACTGGCCACTTAAAATTTTTCTGTTTCTATTTCAAATGGTAACAGTAAAACAAATGCATTTATTCTCCTTTTTAAAACTTTTTTTATTGCTCTCCTTAACTGTTTGCTGTTTTGACTTATTTCTGGTCTGCTGGAAATGCTTATTATTATCATTTCCGCATAAAGAATTCCCTGCAAAAATTACATATGCTTTTCCTTTGTAATGACAATCCACCTTTCTTTTTTACGACATTATTCTTTTTTACGATCGCGCCCAAGATAACTTAATATTTTAACTTGGAAGATCTTGAACAAAGCAAGAAAATGTATTTCATTGTTTATTTAATTGACTTATGTTTACAGATAAATTCTTTTTGTTAAAATTTAGCGCCCCTTTTCAGCACCGAGGCTATATGAAACATGAACCTACAGTTTAAGGTGAAATCCGAACCGCGTTCAAATTTCAATGCTCTTCTACTGGGAATTTAATCCAGGGCCTCGTACATCAAAGGTGCGCACAGGGCACTAAATCAATAGAAAAGTCTTTTATAGGCAAAATTATAAGACATTCATAGACTATTTGGTTCTGTACTAAATAACAGAATTTCAACGTCTTAGAACAAGCAATAATGAGAGGAACATCAAATTCTTCTACAGCAATTGAAAGCTCACAACAATGCAAAGGTCAAACTGTCGAAAAATTGGCACCTTGAAGTTAATAGATTATTTGATCCTGTACTAAATGCCAGAGTTTCGGAGTTCTAGAGCAAGCGATAATGGAAGAGGCATTGAATTCATCTGCAATAATTAGCTGAAGCCAACAATGAACAAATCAACACTTCGAAAATCTGTTTGGTGGAGATAATTGTTGCGTACAGTCATCTTCAAATAGGCTGAGAGCAAAGAACATAAGTACGAACTGTATTCATAGAAGTTATTAGTCATTTTTTTAACATATTAATTTACATTGAAAAGATAGGACGAAAGCAGCGCCATCTCTTATCACAAAAACAAACTTTTTGCGGCGTTGCACTATCCTTAAAGAGAGGCTGATTGCCAGAATTTTTTGAACAAGGCTGTACTTTACTACATGTACCTGACAGATAAGTTAATATAATTGTTTAAGAAAATCAAGTGTCTTGTTTAAATCCTTTTAACTTTTCTGTGTAGTAATTATTTTATTTTGCTTGTTGGTTTTAAAAAATCTTATAAAAGAAACTATCCATTATGAAAGGACCTTTAAGTCCAATCGACTAGAATAAATTCTGGAAAATGTATTTATGAGAAACAAAGTTGTACAAAAAAAAAGTGCAACTTTGACGGACTTCGTTGCCATGGTGACACCATGTTAGCCTCGTTCTGTCCTTCAGAAAAAGAAGTCTGTGTGTTGAAATCTCTAGATTCTCTACCACTGTATATTCCCCCCGTTCCCTTCCTCTCTCTCTCTCTCTCACTCTCTCTCTATATATCAAGTCTGTTCACTGATTATCCACTAGAGGGCAGTCAAAGCACTCTCTCCTTTTTTCTCTCTCTCTTTTTATCACCGCTGGCTTAGCCTTGAATTACTGTATCATATGGAATAGAGCTCTTGTTTAGCATATTTTTTAGCGCCTGGATACACTGACACGCTACCACAGCGAACTTTTACAATAGCTTTTGCTACTGATTGTCTTGTGCTGTTAGAAAAGTACAATGTATCCTGCCCCTATAAATGGCTTTCTTTGTAAAACTTGCCAGAGTGTAATGTCCGATTGTGTAACAACACGCAGTTAACAAATACCTCTAGGCTTATTCTATAATGCTTTTTCACATCTGGATACAAGCGTGGAAAGTTGCCAGGCTTTGATCTACAGAGATGTTGTTGATATTTATACGTATTATTATTGTCACTATATTAACATTGAAAATAATAATAAAAGTTATAACTCATAAATTATATCTTTAAATACTTCAGTAATATAGGTCTAGTGTTAGTATAAGCTAATAAGAAATATCAAATTCTATATTTCTAACTTACTAAATCGTAAGAAAGGAAGTGGAATATTTTCTTATCTATAAGGTTGGTGTTCTTAGCTGTATTTGACTGAGCACTGTTCCTAGTACCATCATAAACAAACTATTATTATTATTATTATTATTATTATTATTATTATTATTATTATTATTATTATTATTATTATTATTATTGAATTGAAACGAAATGAAATCTTTGTTTTACGTCCCACAGTTATGTCGGCCAGGCCAAAGGAGACGGTGATGATGAGAAATGAATGAAATGGTGGAACAAAGAAAGTAGGAGGAAACGGGCGAACCCCAAGAAAACCAACGCACACGGTGTTTGTCACCATAAAGCTCACTTGGAGCGGGCTGAGATCGAACCAAGGACCCCATGCACCAGAGAAGAACTACTGAGCCACCGCGACCCCGATTATTATTATTTACAAACATAACTTTTCTGTTTTTTATATTTGTGATTTGTTTCCTTTGAATTGTATGCAATTCAACTATGTGTTATTCACCAGTATAGTTAATCTGTCATTAGTATTACTCACAATACAGGCATATAGAATTATTTTACATTGTAAATTTCACACTCCTCTCTTTCACAATCAAAATAGGCGTCTTTTTTGACAAGAGAAGGAGGATAAACCATCTTATAAGAAATAGCAATAATGATACTTAACTTATCATCTTTATTTTTTGCATGAGTTTATAACAATGAAAACACTGGTCAAATTGTTCTTTCGGATAGTAGGCTATCTATCACTCTATTTTGCACGTAATAACTATATTATTTTACCTTGAAAACATCAAGTACTTTTCGTCAGGGTTGTCTATTTTCTATTTCGTTTTGAAAAATCGAGACATTTATATAACCTTAAAAATATCGAGTACTGTGTTTAGTCGTTTGTAAAACCTAACTAATCACTTAGTTTCATATATCGAAATTTTTTTACCACTTTGTTTTATCTTGAACATACTAAGTGTTGTACTTTGTTTTCTATTGTAATATTATCAAGAGTTCAACACTTTTCCTTAACCTTGTAAATCTTGTATACTTCATTTCACACTTTGAACACGCCGATCGATTACTTTGTTTTACAGGAATACGTTCACTTTATTCCCCCGAGATTGATTACTGGTGTGTTTGTTTTCATTTGCTCAATATTCGACTACACAAAAGGTAGTCTGTTATTTTTATTCAGCTTCTAATAATTACTGTACTTAACAAATATAATAGTTTAATAGAAGTATTATTAAAGACCGAAATCGAGCTTTGATCGGAGCTTTGACCTTGGAGATGAAATAGCAACCTTGATCTGTGCAATAATTTTATGATTGGTCAATGTTGTTTACTTTGCTCTCGTTCTCTCTTTATCTATCACCACTCTCTTAGTTCAAAACTAGAGCATTTTCTAAGACTTGGAGTTCAGTCGCAATTAGGACCACTCTGAAATGTCTAAATAAGCCCATACACCTAGGGATGCGCACGAGACAAGATTTGAGACTGTCTCGACTCGAAAATGTGCTGTAAAAGTGATGTCTCGACTCGAAAAATATATATTTTTCTATTGGAAGAGCTGTGTTTCGACTCGAATTTTGTCAGGAAAATTCTGTCTCGACTCGACTCGAACGCATCCCTACATACACCTTTTTTAAAAATGTTTCAATGTCTTATTATTATTTTAAATTTCTGCTTTATTTATTTATTTATTTATTTTAATTAGCCAGATTCCAGACATAGCAAGTGCATGGTCAATATAACACTGGAATCATTAATAATAATGTTTTCTTGCAGGAACTTTTCTCGGGGAAAATGTGAGGGAGATATTCTGGGACACTGTATTAGTATATACCTTAACCTAGGTAATAGGTATAGTGATTTATCTAGTAATCCATCTTGAATCTAGGCAGACTCGTATCCAGGGGTGTCTAGCGGGGGGCTAAAATTTTCACGGTAGGCTTGCAAAGGAACTATAATATGGTGATGAACTATAAAATAGTTGGAACGGGCCACTCTAACTTCAGCCGCCCCCCTACACTTTTGGGCTGGCTACCGGCCTGGATCTAGGGGAGGATCAAAACCTCCTTTCTTTCAGAAAATATGCTTGAAACAAACACACTCTTAATAGTCAGAGATAATATTTAAATGTGCCATCCCAGTAGCCACTTGATACTTATCTTAGAATTTGGAAACCTCAGTAAGAACTGCCATTCCCGGTGGGGCCACTCGGTTGAAAAAGTGTATAACGCTCTTTCAGGCTAACCACCCTGAATGAGGTTTTCCTGGGTTTTTCTCATTCCCGCCAGGCAAATGCCGGGGTCGTATCTAACTTATAGGTCCCAGGCCGCTTCCTTCCTTCCCCAATCCTTTGTTCGTTCCCTTTCGTCGGATAGTGTGATCACCGAGGGACGTCATCCCTCAAACGTGAGGGGCTAAATGGCCTTAGATGCTGAAAGCCCAGAAATCTAAATTCTAAATCCTTGCAAGGTTTTCCCCTAGAATCCACAATCGAAAAATTGGAAATTAAGAACGTTAATTGTTTACTTGCACTTGATAAACTTAATATATAGATTCTAATACAACATAATTTAATATATAGACTCTAATATAACATTATAACGAGTATATGCTTTAGGATAAATAAGAATACCTATAGCTGGTTTGATTTAGATAAATAAAATAATAACAATAATAGGAATAGCCTTGTAGAATGCAGTTTTATAATATTGATGTATTAATAATAGGGAACAAGGAAGATTTTATATAACATGGAGAAAAGGAAAAATCAAGAAAGACCAGACATTAAAAAAACGAGATAATGTGTTGAGTTGTAGGACTGGTTTTTCTTCTATACACCATAGAAGCCGAGCAGTGTACTTTGTAAACCATGCATTGGTCTGGTGTTCATAGTACATGTGTACCCGGCGCTGCGCATCCTGTTATCAACTGTCCGTCCTTAACAAATTATTCGTCCTTGCCCCAGGGCCGGGTGTGGATGTGGAGGACTTCTTATTTATGTTTATGTCGGCTACTATGTGCTCGTTTTTTCTTTGTGTGTGTGTGTGTGTGTGTGTGTGACAGAGAGATAAAGGTGAGGGGGAAGGGAGGAGAGAAACAGATTCTATGCTTGTCCAATAGTAGGAAGATCTAATATACTTTTCTGTTATGTTATTGACAGAATATCGGCGGTTTCAGCAATGTATTATTTGCTGTCGAAAATGAGGAAGTATAACAAAAACATGATACAAAAGAAATGATTTTCGAAAATAAACTATTTTCTTATAATTTCTGAAGTTTCAGTGTAAGGATTTCTTTCATACAAATAGTTAAGGAGCGATAACTCTTAATTGTCCTTGCTTTAGTAAATTTTGTTGATTAGAGGTTTAAAAATTCCTTCATTTTCTCCATCTCCTCTTTCAAAATCTTTGCTCCTCTCCAGAACTGGATCCAATAGGTTATGGAGGCTATACCCCCTGAGGTCCAATTTTAAACTAAATAAAATGCTTGATAGCACTTTCCAAAGGACAAACTAACATATGGACGTGTTTAATATCTTCCTTCACGAAATCCTGGATCTGCATCTGCTGATATTTATAATATTCTTCTTTGCATAAAAAATCATGAGTTTACATTTCCTTTACTGATTATGAAACTTAAAACTGATGTTATTTGTTTATTTATTTATTTTAAGAGGAACAACCAATATAGGACTGTTATTTGATTACTCATGTCTTTTGCCAATGGCCTCAGACCGGTTATTCCAATATGAAAACTTCTTTTTGTAACATAGGAGGAATAAAAGTCTCTGATAATTACAGGAAAGTATCTTCAAATTTGAGTAAATTTTTTTGTGAAACTATGGGGAAAATATGCATTTTTCCTTGCTTTTGTTTTTAAAAATAGCAAAAAAGTTCTATTTTTTTATTTTCGCGAAACTCTAAAAAATCTCTTCTCCCTCATTTTCAAGCAATAAGGGTAATAATAATAATAATAATAATAATAATAATAATAATAATAATAATAATAATAATAATAATAATAATAATAGCAATATGTGGTAATAATAGTAGTAGTAGTAGCAGCAGCAGCAGTAGTAGTTGTTGTATTAGTAGCAGCGGTAGCAGTAGTACGCGTAGTAAGTGAAAGCGATTTTCCCTGAATTAAGTAAATTCGAAAATGATTGAAAAATTATTCGAATAAAAGATGGGAAATTGTAACCTTTTTCCTTTTCAGTTATTAATATATATATATATATATATATATATATATATATATATATATATATATATATATATATATATATATATATATATATATATATATATATATATATATATATATATATATATATATAGTCCTACGTATGAACATAGAAGAGAGGTACTTTGTTGTTTAAGTAGGGCAAAATAATGTCATTAAGAGCGCTGTCATCCAACAATCCATCGTAATCTTATCTATCCGAATAAGCGTGTTTCTTTTTTTTTATCTGTTTCTAAAAGATAAAAATTTAAAAGAAAAAAATGATGACTGTTTTCTTTTGTGGACTTCTCCTTGTCAGAGCCAGTGTCATTGACCCCATGTGTGGCGTGTATAAACTACTCTTTTTTTTTCTTTCTTTCTTACTGCGTGCCTTCTGGCGAGATTTCACTTTGTATATACCAGCAGAGAGAATAATAGATCACTTAGAGCTCAGCCAATATACACAAACTGTATATACTTGTATGGGGGAATGGGGAGAGGAGTTCTCAAAACTGCCTTGTAACTATTAAAGTTTGTATGGGGCAAGGGTTATCAGATGTCATGTGTTACGTTGAAGAGCGAATGCGTAAGATAGAGTACCAATGTCGTAATGCAAATTTTTTTTCATAAACTATAAGTGGAACACACACACACATTATATATATATATATATATATATATATATATATATATATATATATATATATATATATATGGAGTAACCTTCACTGCCTTGTAAAATGTACACACACTATAACACAAGGTACATCCAATGCAAATTTTAGGCATCAATATACATCATATGACATGATCTTGGTATATATTTTAATTTTTAAGCGGTGTAGCATCTCATCGAATTCACAATTGCCACGTGAGTATCTACTTAAGATAAGAAAAATAAATGTTTTTTATAGTCTTATCACACTGACATATTACTGTGGACTGAAGTGATAAATGAGATCTCATATGAACGCCATATTCTTCTTTGATGTTGAAAAGTTTTGCAGGATCAATTAACCAGTTTCAATTAGCATGCGTAAATGATTTTTAAATATTTTGAGCAAATGTACTTTTCAAAAAAATGTTTCTAATTTCTTGTATATTGTAATAAATTTCACCTTCCTCTTTCTCCGTCTCTCTCTGTTTAATTAATTCTATTCATAAGGAATTTGTAATACCAACAAACAAAACATTTTATTGTTTTAGTGACACAATAAGTCTCGCCAGTTCCCAAATCGCTAATGTTTATGAGCCAGGTTAAATCTCTGGTGGGGACGTATGCTATTTGAATTTTAAGTTAAACTGCAGGACTTCAATACTTTGTTACTATGAAACTTGGTCAAGCTTTAGTCCTACTACACAAACACAAATATGGTAAAATTAAATAATGTGTAACTGCACTTGAAAGCACTTAAGAAAGTAAGTTTAGTGTTTGATTGGCTCCGTCCACAGTATTTAAACACAAGATAATCACGTTCAGTATTACAATAGATATTGCATTCTGAAACACGTTTTCTCCTTCGTCATATGCAACCTAAAATGCATTCATGCTTTGTGGGTGTTCTAACACAAAGGGATATTTGAAAATACATATTCTATGATAAGTATAGGTTAGGTGGCAGTTTATTATATTATTCCTGCAATATATTATTTCAATAGTAGCATAAATTTTGTGTGTTAAATACGTTTTATATGACAAATGTTTTTGCGTAATATTTTCAAGCCATTTATTTTGTTTTGTGTGTAGGGGCGGAGTTACTTAATAAATAGAGAAATATTGTGATGAATTAAAATAATTAATCAGTCCAGTATTTAATATTTAAAATAATATTATCTACGAGTATTATTTTGTATAGTCACTTGTAGCCGGATGGTACACGTGGACCCGAGATCGATTTCTAGTTGGGAGTATAAAATTTTCAGTGTTTACCCAGCATCGTGAGACAGGCTTATACTTAACGGGTGGCTCAGCTCAACTGAAATTTCAATGTTTTGTTGTTGTGTATGTATACAAATGAAAGATGAACTGAAGTTACCCCCGCCCCCTTCTTAAAATTATCTTGACCCCCTTTCTTAGTGTTTTGGCTACGGTTCTGCTGTGAGGAAATTGGGGAACTATATGACGTAAGAGGCCGTGAACCCTGATTTGAAAAGACAAAAGTGATGGCAATTGGAGTCAATGTGCTGACCACACGTAATCTAAGAACCGTCTGGCCCGCCATAACCACACTCGTGAGAAGTTTATAACACTACAGAGAGAATTTAGTTTATAAGTATTTTCTTTTCGTGTATATTTACATACTGATGATTACATACAGTTGAAACTACATACTGACGATTTAAAAGCCGTATAAACTTTTTTCTTTCTTTGTACAAATGTAAAGTAATAGTGTAATGCAAGCCTGGTAGATGTTTTCTCAAGTGTTGAGCGAAAACAGATTTACAATGTTGTAGAAAACCGCCACTCGTCAGTCACCCACCACACCAACACCCCTTTTGTATGCTACGGAAAATTCCAGCCACCATACAGACAGGAGGAATACGAGAAAGAACATAAATATATTTTTTGTCGTTTCGGTTTGCTCTTCTCAACAGATCACTCACGCCCCCTATGGAGTCCTTCTCATAACCCTTTTGACTTCTTTCAACTTGGCTCTGTTGCTTTTATTTCAACTTTTTTCTTCTTTAAAAAAAATAGACGGAATGCACATCAATACAACTTTTTTTGTCTTGCTAGTGCTGCAGCTTGATCCTCTCCCATTTACAACCGGCGTGAGGGATCGTGCGTGCTCTTAAGGCTGAAATTCGCATTCCCTATTTAGATGAAGTTTGTACGTAATATTGAAGGTTCTGTTCATGCAACTTTGTCCTTTGTAGATATGTTGTGAGAAGGCTTTTTTAAAAAGACTTGACGGTAGCCGAGAAACTAACCTTGAATAATAAACACGAGCTTCGCGGATCAGGTCGGCGGGCAGGGAGGGGACACTGGCCTCTGCTTGCCTGGATACAAGCGAAGGAGCAATACTGGCAGCGTGTGAGTGATGGCAGTTCCAGATCGGAACTGGATTCGTGTAAGTTGTTCCGATGACAAATAACCGTTGTGGATCCAGTTCGTTCGAAGCACTTTCCTGATTAACACTGTTACTGATATGAAAGTTAACTACTGTAATAGCATTTTACACTGAAAACATTCGCGTTAGGAAAGAAAACGTAATGAAGTCGGCCTGGAGTTGTGTATTAAAATTTCCGTCCTATTATCGCCTTATGAGGCTGTTAAAGATCTAAAAAGTTGGTTTGGTCGCAAGATTCAAATTTGGATCTCCAGAATAGTAGAATATCTATTATAATTTCAACTTATATCTGTAAGATATAATATTTTTATACACAAACTTGCTTTTCAAAGTTAACCTTTTATTTGCGTAGTAAACCTAACATTATCCAAACTTAGTGATCAAAGTGCTACACCCTTTATTTAGCAGATACAATAAAATTGCTGGGTTTAGCTTAACCTTATGAGTAGCGTAAGAATGATTGTTATGATTATGATTATCAATTTATTATAATCAATATTAATAATGAATTTAATAGTAGTGGAATAACGGATCAAGTGCCGAGACACAGATGATGCTCTTCGTTATTATTTATCACGTACAAATTATAGAATAGGGATTTTTAAAAACGCCTTCTTCTTAGAATACCCACAAAACAGAATTGCATTGACGGTTGCATACACAGAAGGAGAATTGGCTTTTTCACCTAATGTAAAATGTAAAAAGAAAAAAAAGATTGCAAGCCATCGATGATAGTCTTGCAAAAAAAAAAAAAAGGGGGGGGGAGAGAGAAATGACATTACAAATTATATGAGAAGAAGAAAAAAGTTATGGTCCCAAATAGAAATTGTATTTGGAATGACGTGATAGAATATTTAATGGAAGGAAAAGAAGGAGAAAAATTAAAAAGAATATAATTTTTAATTACAAATTAATTAATTACAAATGAATAATTTAACTGCTCAGTAAGATCGATTATAAAATCATAGAATAATTCGACTGTAAACTAAATATAAAGCTACAATAACAGTAACATATTTTATAGTACTACAACTACAATAAAGTGTAATAATGAAAACAACTGCTTTTTATTACATTAAGAAATTTAGTACTTATACAAAGAAAGATTCAAAGTCAGTTGTTATTTTCATTTATTTATTTATATATTTATCTCTATATCTTTACAGGTGAGTAATACAACGCTTCAAGCACATAGTGAAGTATTTGTTTCTGGCCTTATCAGTGGTAAGATAAACTTTTTTCGTATTTATTTGTGTGTTTTTAAAAAAGTCTTAGAGAACCTATTAATCTCGTTTTCATTAGTTTAAAAAAATATTTAAAAAATGGGCAAAAGCTCTAAAAAAATTCCTGAATAAGATTGGCGATCGTGGAATTCAAACACAACCTTATTTACATAGATTGTTTTAACTTACATATATGTAATTGGGTTCGAGATCCTCGATAGAAAAACCTATTCAGGCTTTCCAGTTTGTTTGTTTGTTTTTGATAGAAAGAGATTATTACGTTCTCTAAAACTGACATAACTTAGTGAAAAATTATACACTCTGTCATTTACTCTACATATACAAAATAGAACTTCAGTGTGGTACTGAACCATATATTTTAGCTTTCTTTCCATGGGCCTTTTTTTTTTATTTATTTTTGACAATAAGGATGTGAAGTGGTCAAAAACATTTTGGGAGCTCTTGTGTTATGTCTAGGAGTTTTTTTTTTCTTTAACAGTATTGCATACCTGCGCCATCTTTATTTTCTTAGTCCATTGGTTTATACTAGGGATGGCCAATTTCGGAAAATTTTACTTTCCGAAATCTGGAAAGTAACATCGGAAAATTTCGGAGTGTAGAAAACGGGAAAGTGAAAGAGAAATATCCGATTCCGAAAATTTTTGGCTATCGTAGTTTTACGAATAATTATTTATTCTGTTATCTCTTTTAAATTAATTGCTATTCTAAGGATTTCTTCTTCTTCAAGTTGAGTTAAATGTCTTTGTTGTTTTTTTTTAATGAATTTTAATTACTTTAATAAAACAAAATTGACCAAAGCACTATATATATACAGGAATAAAGGTGGATCTGAAAAGGTAGGGCGGACGTATGACGTTACCCTGTCCCCCGTACCTATCTTTGGCCATTGTATTTTTTTAGAAAGTGGGGGTCGCCCCATATATTTTCTGGAAGTGGGAAGACGACGTCTCCCCGCGTCTCCCCTCACTTTACCCTATATATATATATATATATATATATATATATATATATATAAGAGTGAGTACCAAGTTTCGTCAATGTAACATCCTCTTCTTCAGAACGTAAGAAAGATAGTTATAGATGTTTCATAAACATGTCTGATGAATGTTGTATTATTACATTGCCAAAACTGTTACACAAGTTCTATTAATTACATATATGTATGTTTTGGTACTTTGACTAGTATAGTTTTATTAATGCATGTTGAATATTTTCATTACATATAAATGTAATATTATGTAAATTAAAAATGGTTACAATTATATTAAAACAATTTTAAACAAAATTAAATTTTGGCGAAGAGGTATATACATGGTTTTGAAAAAAAATCAGTAAAGTCAGACCGTTAAGATCCAGTTTAGTAAATAATAATAATAATAATAATAATAATAATAATAATAATAATAATAATAATAATAATAATAATAATAATAATAATAATAATAATGGTGATGATAATAATGACAATAATAACGCATATAAATCAGTGGGCTAAAAGACAAAGATGGTATAGCTATTCAGCTACCATCCCATCTTGTAATGGTAATGGAGTCAAAATAGTTATTTCTGTAGCATACTTTGTGTGTACTCGTATATTTGTGTATATGTAACTATTTTTGAGGGTCCTCATGCCTAATTATTATCTCGCTATTAGAAGGTTATATCTCTTCTTTTAGTCTGTGGCTATTTGAGAATGCGTTTTCGAAGCGTTACCCCCTAGAACGAAAGCGACTAAGGTGGCTATTTGGTAACTTTACTTTCGCCAGAGTTATAAATCATACTGTGAGCCAGTCAGGGTTTCCAGGTCTTTTTTGTCAAGTCCAGGTCAATAATAGCAAAGTTCCGGTACTCTGCACAAAGCATCTTTAAAGCAGCTGTCTCTTGCTAAAATCCCCTTGCCTGGCAACACGTCTTTTCTTTTTTTCCCTTTCTTTTGACATCTTTTAAACAGCAGGCTGTCTATTGTTCCGAAACGTACCAAATACGCTCAAGCTAACGTTTTCTCAGCGTTTTTATTGCTTTCGCGTTTGTGATTAGCCATCCACATTTAAATATAATGGTCAACGTATTCCAAGCGTACGCATCGGCAATAAAAACGCTTTGCAAACGCTACAAATAGCCGGGGACTTAGAGTCATGTATACCCAGAGGCGCACCCTCGGGGTCTATCAGGTCCGAATCCCCCAAAACTTCTTAATATACGTTTGTACACTTTCTTAATAAAACTATATTTCTTTACAGGGAAATAACTAATGTAGCACGGACATTTGATTTTACACTTTATCTGTATTCTTTCTCTTATAAAAACAATCAAGCTCAATCATTTTTTTCTGAAAATATGAGTGGATGCATTTTACAATTACTTATCGTCTTTTCGGGTATATAATAATACCCGTTGAATACTACATAGACGTATGGTTTGTAGTATTGTGCTAAGTGCTTCGATATGTAGCTAGCCGTTGCTATCAATCGGAAGAAAGTTGCGCCTTCTATCTAGAATGGAAGTAAAAAGAGTCGAAAACTTTTTTCCCGCACGTTTCATTTCCATCAGAAAAAGGCGAACTGTGAGAGGTTAAAAAAAAGCCATTGTTCTATTTATGTAATAATATTTCAGTGTAATTAATTGATCAAATAAACATAATAATTAGGAGATCTTCTGCTTGCTTTAACGCCAAAGTAGATTCCAATTAAATTTGATCTGTGTGACACTTTACGCATCTTCATTGAAAACTGAGCGAGGCGACCCGACAGGGATTAGTTCTTGCGGGTGAAAGGAGTGAGCTAGTGTCATCTGTTGTCGAAAGGATATAACTTCGGTCGAGATACGCAAGGCGATGACGTGGGTTGCTTAGCAACAGCTTTTCTCTTCACACGATCACTGAAAACAATTTGGAAGGTAATTATGAGGCTGTCGCGGAGATAGCGATACGCTATGCTTCAATTAAAAGAAACGAAAAAAAAAAAAATTATAAAACTACATGACAGATAATTATTGAGAAATTCATCTTGTTTGGTTATAGATTAAAATTGATAAGTTATTTTTAAAATAATATTGCCGAATAAAACAAAAGAGTTTTTGTCGAAAATAACTTAGAAGTTCTTTACTGCTTAGCAGGTTCAACTACAGTATTACCAGCAAATGCTAACCAAACTTCTAGCGTTCTTGCTCTTTAAACCGGCGGGGAGGGGGGTGCAGGTGCGGGATTTAATCCGATCACGTTAATACTGGGATTGTTCTATTTAAAGAAGATGAAGTGTCAGTTTCC
>NW_027656252.1:0-124424 GCF_964235325.1 Thermobia domestica | reverse complement strand
GTGGTAATTGGAATCAATTTTTGAAAGAAGGTGCGCGTCATGTGATCTCATTGAAAAGGTAAGGGTTAAAGTCCTTCATGTATTATATATCTTGCTTACTTCATCATTTTATAATTTTTCTGCTAATTTGTGCCTTTCTTATCTATCCTGATGTGTAGAATGTGAAAACAGCATATTTTGTTCTGACATCGAAATATATATACAGGGTGCAGAAAAATTAACCGTTGCAGAAGACAAGATAATATTTCGTTTTCAGGAAAATATAAACGTTTTCTATAATTAGCGTATTTTGTCTTTGTGTTACGTAAAAATACACATATTTGAACTTCGGGTGTCATATGCAAACAACATAGTGGTGTGTCAGGGAAGGGGTGTGCAGTGAAATATGCGTTATTTTGAAAAAAAATACAAAAGTAGTACCAAAAATGGTAGAGAATAAGGTACTTGATATCAACCATAGGGATCCCGGTTTGGGATCTCTATGAAAGATGTGCCTGCACTGCAATTTGAGCTTTATTTCGTGAAAATATGTTAAATAGTTCGGAAGATATAGACCAAAACAGATTATAATACGCAACAATTAGTAACAATTCAATATGTACATATTGACATATACTGTCAGAAGGTTGCCAACCAACAGTTTTACGTGAAATAAGAAAATTATAAGAAAAGTGAATAACTCAGTGGTAATTCGAATCAATTTTTGACAGAAGGTGTGCGTCACGTGATCTCATCGAAAAGGTAAGGGTTAAAGTCGTTCATGTAGAATATATCTTACTACCTTCATCATTTTATAATTTTTCTGCTAATTTGTGCCTTTCGTGTCTATCCTGATGTGTAGAATGTGAAAACAGCATATTTTGTTCTGACATCGAAATATATATACAGGGTGCAGCAAAATTAACCGTTGCTGAAGACAAGATAATATTTCGTTTTCAGGAAAATATAAACGTTTTCTATAATTAGGGTATTTTCTCTTTGTGTTACGTAAAAATACACATATTTCAACTTCGGGTGTCATATGCAAGCAACATAGTGGTGTGTCAGGGAAGGGGTGTGCAGTGAAATATGCGTTATTTTGAAAAAAAAAACAAAAAAGTTGTACCAAAAATGGTAAAGAATAAGGTAATTGATATCAACCATAGGGATTCCGGTTTGGTTTGTATATGAAAGATGTCCCTGCACTGCAGTTTGAGCTGAATTTGGTGAAAATATGTTAAATAGTTATGAAGATAGATACCAAAACAGATTATAATACACAACAATTCGTAACAATTCAATATGTTACTATTGACATATGATATATTGTCAGAAGGTTGCCAACCAATAGTTTTACGTGAAATAAGAAAATTATAAGAAAAGTGAATAACTCAGTGGTAATTGGAATCAATTTTTGACAGAAGGTGTGCGTCACGTGATCTCATCGAAAAGGTAAAGATTAAAGTCGGTCATGTAGGATATATCTTACTACCTTCATCATTTTATAATTTTTCTGCTAATTTGTGCCTTTCGTATCTATCCTGATGTGTAGAATGTGAAAACAGCATATTTTGTTCTGACATCGAAATATATATACAGGGTGCAGCAAAATTAACCGTTGCAGAAGACAAGATAATATTTCGTTTTAAGGAAAATATAAACGTTTTCTATAATTAGGGTATTTTCTCTTTGTGTTACGTAAAAATACACATATTTGAACTTCGGATGTCATATGCAAGCAACATAGTGGTGTTTCAGAGAAGGGGTGTGCAGTGAAATATGCGTTATTTTGATAAAAACACAAAAGTAGTACCAAAAATGGTAAAGAATAAGGTACTTGATATCAACCATAGGGATCCCGGTTTGGGATCTCTATGAAAGATGTGCCTGCACTGCAGTTTGAGCTTTATTTCGTGAAAATATGTTAAATAGTTCGGAAGATATAGACCAAAACAGATTATAATACACAACAATTCGTAACAATTCAATATGTACATATTGACATATGATATATGGTCAGAAGGTTGCTAACCGACAGTTTTACGTGAAATAAAAAAATATATAAGAAAAGTGAATAACTCAGTGGTAATTGGAATCAATTTTTGAAAGAAGGTGCGCGTCATGTGATCTCATTGAAAAGGTAAGGGTTAAAGTCCTTCATGTATTATATATCTTGCTTACTTCATCATTTTATAATTTTTCTGCTAATTTGTGCCTTTCGTATCTATCCTGATGTGTAGAATGTGAAAACAGCATATTTTGTTCTGACATCGAAATATATATACAGGGTGCAGCAAAATTAACCGTTGCAGAAGACAAGATAATATTTCGTTTTCAGGAAAATATAAACGTTTTCTATAATTAGCGTATTTTCTCTTTGTGTTACGTAAAAATACACATATTTGAACTTCGGGTGTCATATGCAAGCAACATAGTGGTGTGTCAGGGAAGGGGTGTGCAGTGAAATATGTGTTATTTTGAAAAAAAATACAAAAGTAGTACCAAAAATGGTAGAGAATAAGGTACTTGATATCAACCATAGGGATCCCGGTTTGGGATCTCTATGAAAGATGTGCCTGCACTGCAATTTGAGCTTTATTTCGTGAAAATATGTTAAATAGTTCGGAAGATATAGACCAAAACAGATTATAATACGCAACAATTAGTAACAATTCAATATGTACATATTGACATATACTGTCAGAAGGTTGCCAACCAACAGTTTTACGTGAAATAAGAAAATTATAAGAAAAGTGAATAACTCAGTGGTAATTCGAATCAATTTTTGACAGAAGGTGTGCGTCACGTGATCTCATCGAAAAGGTAAGGGTTAAAGTCGTTCATGTAGAATATATCTTACTACCTTCATCATTTTATAATTTTTCTGCTAATTTGTGCCTTTCGTGTCTATCCTGATGTGTAGAATGTGAAAACAGCATATTTTGTTCTGACATCGAAATATATATACAGGGTGCAGCAAAATTAACCGTTGCTGAAGACAAGATAATATTTCGTTTTCAGGAAAATATAAACGTTTTCTATAATTAGGGTATTTTCTCTTTGTGTTACGTAAAAATACACATATTTCAACTTCGGGTGTCATATGCAAGCAACATAGTGGTGTGTCAGGGAAGGGGTGTGCAGTGAAATATGCGTTATTTTGAAAAAAAAAACAAAAAAGTTGTACCAAAAATGGTAAAGAATAAGGTAATTGATATCAACCATAGGGATTCCGGTTTGGGGTGTATATGAAAGATGTCCCTGCACTGCAGTTTGAGCTGAATTTGGTGAAAATATGTTAAATAGTTATGAAGATAGATACCAAAACAGATTATAATACACAACAATTCGTAACAATTCAATATGTTACTATTGACATATGATATATTGTCAGAAGGTTGCCAACCAATAGTTTTACGTGAAATAAGAAAATTATAAGAAAAGTGAATAACTCAGTGGTAATTGGAATCAATTTTTGACAGAAGGTGTGCGTCACGTGATCTCATCGAAAAGGTAAAGATTAAAGTCGGTCATGTAGGATATATCTTACTACCTTCATCATTTTATAATTTTTCTGCTAATTTGTGCCTTTCGTATCTATCCTGATGTGTAGAATGTGAAAACAGCATATTTTGTTCTGACATCGAAATATATATACAGGGTGCAGCAAAATTAACCGTTGCAGAAGACAAGATAATATTTCGTTTTAAGGAAAATATAAACGTTTTCTATAATTAGGGTATTTTCTCTTTGTGTTACGTAAAAATACACATATTTGAACTTCGGATGTCATATGCAAGCAACATAGTGGTGTTTCAGAGAAGGGGTGTGCAGTGAAATATGCGTTATTTTGATAAAAACACAAAAGTAGTACCAAAAATGGTAAAGAATAAGGTACTTGATATCAACCATAGGGATCCCGGTTTGGGATCTCTATGAAAGATGTGCCTGCACTGCAGTTTGAGCTTTATTTCGTGAAAATATGTTAAATAGTTCGGAAGATATAGACCAAAACAGATTATAATACACAACAATTCGTAACAATTCAATATGTACATATTGACATATGATATATGGTCAGAAGGTTGCTAACCGACAGTTTTACGTGAAATAAAAAAATATATAAGAAAAGTGAATAACTCAGTGGTAATTGGAATCAATTTTTGAAAGAAGGTGCGCGTCATGTGATCTCATTGAAAAGGTAAGGGTTAAAGTCCTTCATGTATTATATATCTTGCTTACTTCATCATTTTATAATTTTTCTGCTAATTTGTGCCTTTCGTATCTATCCTGATGTGTAGAATGTGAAAACAGCATATTTTGTTCTGACATCGAAATATATATACAGGGTGCAGCAAAATTAACCGTTGCAGAAGACAAGATAATATTTCGTTTTCAGGAAAATATAAACGTTTTCTATAATTAGCGTATTTTCTCTTTGTGTTACGTAAAAATACACATATTTGAACTTCGGGTGTCATATGCAAGCAACATAGTGGTGTGTCAGGGAAGGGGTGTGCAGTGAAATATGCGTTATTTTGAAAAAAAATACAAAAGTAGTACCAAAAATGGTAGAGAATAAGGTACTTGATATCAACCATAGGGATCCCGGTTTGGGATCTCTATGAAAGATGTGCCTGCACTGCAATTTGAGCTTTATGTCGTGAAAATATGTTAAATAGTTCGGAAGATATAGACCAAAACAGATTATAATACGCAACAATTAGTAACAATTCAATATGTACATATTGACATATGATATATTGTCAGAATGTTGCCAACCAACAGTTTTACGTGAAATAAGAAAATTATAAGAAAAGTGAATAACTCAGTGGTAATTCGAATCAATTTTTGACAGAAGGTGTGCGTCACGTGATCTCATCGAAAAGGTAAGGGTTAAAGTCGTTCATGTAGAATAAATCTTACTACCTTCTTCATTTTATAATTTTTCTGCTAATTTGTGCCTTTCGTGTCTATCCTGATGTGTAGAATGTGAAAACAGCATATTTTGTTCTGACATCGAAATATATATACAGGGTGCAGCAAAATTAACCGTTGCTGAAGACAAGATAATATTTCGTTTTCAGGAAAATATAAACGTTTTCTATAATTAGGGTATTTTCTCTTTGTGTTACGTAAAAATACACATATTTTAACTTCGGGTGTCATATGCAAGCAACATAGTGGTGTGTCAGGGAAGGGGTGTGCAGTGAAATATGGGTTATTTTGAAAAAAAAAACAAAAAAGTTGTACCAAAAATGGTAAAGAATAAGGTAATTGATATCAACCATAGGGATTCCGGTTTGGGGTGTCTATGAAAGATGTCCCTGCACTGCAGTTTGAGCTGAATTTGTGAAAATATGTTAATAGTTATGAAGATAGATACCAAAACAGATTATAATACACAACAATTCGTAACAATTCAATATGTTACTATTGACATATGATATATTGTCAGAAGGTTGCCAACCAATAGTTTTACGTGAAATAAGAAAATTATAAGAAAAGTGAATAACTCAGTGATAATTGGAATCAATTTTTGACAGAAGGTGTGCGTCACGTGATCTCATCGAAAAGGTAATGATTAAAGTCGGTCATGTAGGATATATCTTACTACCTTCATCATTTTATAATTTTTCTGCTAATTTGTGCCTTTCGTATCTATCCTGATGTGTAGAATGTGAAAACAGCATATTTTGTTCTGACATCGAAATATATATACAGGGTGCAGCAAAATTAACCGTTGCAGAAGACAAGATAATATTTCGTTTTAAGGAAAATATAAACGTTTTCTATAATTAGGGTATTTTCTCTTTGTGTTACGTAAAAATACACATATTTGAACTTCGGATGTCATATGCAAGCAACATAGTGGTGTTTCAGAGAAGGGGTGTGCAGTGAAATATGCGTTATTTTGATAAAAACACAAAAGTAGTACCAAAAATGGTAAAGAATAAGGTACTTGATATCAACCATAGGGATCCCGGTTTGGGATCTCTATGAAAGATGTGCCTGCACTGCAGTTTGAGCTTTATTTCGTGAAAATATGTTAAATAGTTCGGAAGAGATAGACCAAAACAGATTATAATACACAACAATTCGTAACAATTCAATATGTACATATTGACATATGATATATGGTCAGAAGGTTGCTAACCGACAGTTTTACGTGAAATAAAAAAATATATAAGAAAAGTGAATAACTCAGTGGTAATTGGAATCAATTTTTGAAAGAAGGTGCGCGTCATGTGATCTCATTGAAAAGGTAAGGGTTAAAGTCCTTCATGTATTATATATCTTGCTTACTTCATCATTTTATAATTTTTCTGCTAATTTGTGCCTTTCTTATCTATCCTGATGTGTAGAATGTGAAAACAGCATATTTTGTTCTGACATCGAAATATATATACAGGGTGCAGAAAAATTAACCGTTGCAGAAGACAAGATAATATTTCGTTTTCAGGAAAATATAAACGTTTTCTATAATTAGCGTATTTTGTCTTTGTGTTACGTAAAAATACACATATTTGAACTTCGGGTGTCATATGCAAACAACATAGTGGTGTGTCAGGGAAGGGGTGTGCAGTGAAATATGCGTTATTTTGAAAAAAAATACAAAAGTAGTACCAAAAATGGTAGAGAATAAGGTACTTGATATCAACCATAGGGATCCCGGTTTGGGATCTCTATGAAAGATGTGCCTGCACTGCAATTTGAGCTTTATTTCGTGAAAATATGTTAAATAGTTCGGAAGATATAGACCAAAACAGATTATAATACGCAACAATTAGTAACAATTCAATATGTACATATTGACATATGATATATTGTCAGAAGGTTGCCAACCAACAGTTTTACGTGAAATAAGAAAATTATAAGAAAAGTGAATAACTCAGTGGTAATTCGAATCAATTTTTGACAGAAGGTGTGCGTCACGTGATCTCATCGAAAAGGTAAGGGTTAAAGTCGTTCATGTAGAATATATCTTACTTCCTTCATCATTTTATAATTTTTCTGCTAATTTGTGCCTTTCGTGTCTATCCTAATGTGTAGAATGTGAAAACAGCATATTTTGTTCTGACATGGAAATATATATACAGGGTGCAGCAAAATTAACCGTTGCTGAAGACAAGATAATATTTCGTTTTCAGGAAAATATAAACGTTTTCTATAATTAGGGTATTTTCTCTTTGTGTTACGTAAAAATACACATATTTCAACTTCGGGTGTCATATGCAAGCAACATAGTGGTGTGTCAGGGAAGGGGTGTGCAGTGAAATATGCGTTATTTTGAAAAAAAAAACAAAAAAGTTGTACCAAAAATGGTAAAGAATAAGGTAATTGATATCAACCATAGGGATTCCGGTTTGGGGTGTATATGAAAGATGTCCCTGCACTGCAGTTTGAGCTGAATTTGGTGAAAATATGTTAAATAGTTATGAAGATAGATACCAAAACAGATTATAATACACAACAATTCGTAACAATTCAATATGTTACTATTGACATATGATATATTGTCAGAAGGTTGCCAACCAATAGTTTTACGTGAAATAAGAAAATTATAAGAAAAGTGAATAACTCAGTGGTAATTGGAATCAATTTTTGACAGAAGGTGTGCGTCACGTGATCTCATCGAAAAGGTAAAGATTAAAGTCGGTCATGTAGGATATATCTTACTACCTTCATCATTTTATAATTTTTCTGCTAATTTGTGCCTTTCGTATCTATCCTGATGTGTAGAATGTGAAAACAGCATATTTTGTTCTGACATCGAAATATATATACAGGGTGCAGCAAAATTAACCGTTGCAGAAGACAAGATAATATTTCGTTTTAAGGAAAATATAAACGTTTTCTATAATTAGGGTATTTTCTCTTTGTGTTACGTAAAAATACACATATTTGAACTTCGGATGTCATATGCAAGCAACATAGTGGTGTTTCAGAGAAGGGGTGTGCAGTGAAATATGCGTTATTTTGATAAAAACACAAAAGTAGTACCAAAAATGGTAAAGAATAAGGTACTTGATATCAACCATAGGGATCCCGGTTTGGGATCTCTATGAAAGATGTGCCTGCACTGCAGTTTGAGCTTTATTTCGTGAAAATATGTTAAATAGTTCGGAAGATATAGACCAAAACAGATTATAATACACAACAATTCGTAACAATTCAATATGTACATATTGACATATGATATATGGTCAGAAGGTTGCTAACCGACAGTTTTACGTGAAATAAAAAAATATATAAGAAAAGTGAATAACTCAGTGGTAATTGGAATCAATTTTTGAAAGAAGGTGCGCGTCATGTGATCTCATTGAAAAGGTAACGGTTAAAGTCCTTCATGTATTATATATCTTGCTTACTTCATCATTTTATAATTTTTCTGCTAATTTGTGCCTTTCGTATCTATCCTGATGTGTAGAATGTGAAAACAGCATATTTTGTTCTGACATCGAAATATATATACAGGGTGCAGCAAAATTAACCGTTGCAGAAGACAAGATAATATTTCGTTTTCAGGAAAATATAAACGTTTTCTATAATTAGCGTATTTTCTCTTTGTGTTACGTAAAAATACACATATTTGAACTTCGGGTGTCATATGCAAGCAACATAGTGGTGTGTCAGGGAAGGGGTGTGCAGTGAAATATGCGTTATTTTAAAAAAAAATTCAAAAGTAGTACCAAAAATGGTAGAGAATAAGGTACTTGATATCAACCATAGGGATCCCGGTTTGGGATCTCTATGAAAGATGTGCCTGCACTGCAATTTGAGCTTTATTTCGTGAAAATATGTTAAATAGTTCGGAAGATATAGACCAAAACAGATTATAATACGCAACAATTAGTAACAATTCAATATGTACATATTGACATATGATATATTGTCAGAAGGTTGCCAACCAACAGTTTTACGTGAAATAAGAAAATTATAAGAAAAGTGAATAACTCAGTGGCAATTCGAATCAATTTTTGACAGAAGGTGTGCGTCACGTGATCTCATCGAAAAGGTAAGGGTTAAAGTCGTTCATGTAGAATATATCTTACTACCTTCATCATTTTATAATTTTTCTGCTAATTTGTGCCTTTCGTGTCCATCCTGATGTGTAGAATGTGAAAACAGCATATTTTGTTCTGACATCGAAATATATATACAGGGTGCAGCAAAATTAACCGTTGCTGAAGACAAGATAATATTTCGTTTTCAGGAAAATATAAACGTTTTCTATAATTAGGGTATTTTCTCTTTGTGTTACGTAAAAATACACATATTTCAACTTCGGGTGTCATATGCAAGCAACATAGTGGTGTGTCAGGGAAGGGGTGTGCAGTGAAATATGCGTTATTTTGAAAAAAAAAAAAAAAAAAAGTTGTACCAAAAATGGTAAAGAGTAAGGTAATTGATATCAACCATAGGGATTCCGGTTTGGGGTGTCTATGAAAGATGTCCCTGCACTGCAGTTTGAGCTGAATTTGGTGAAAATATGTTAAATACTTATGAAGATAGATACCAAAACAGATTATAATACACAACAATTCGTAACAATTCAATATGTTACTATTTACATATGATATATTGTCAGAAGGTTGCCAACCAATAGTTTTACGTGAAATAAGAAAATTATAAGAAAAGTGAATAACTCAGTGGTAATTGGAATCAATTTTTACAGAAGGTGTGCGTCACGTGATCTCATCGAAAAGGTAAAGATTAAAGTCGGTCATGTAGGATATATCTTACTACCTTCATCATTTTATAATTTTTCTGCTAATTTGTTCCTTTCGTATCTATCCTGATGTGTAGAATGTGAAAACAGCATATTTTGTTCTGACATCGAAATATATATACAGGGTGCAGCAAAATTAACCGTTGCAGAAGACAAGATAATATTTCGTTTTAAGGAAAATATAAACGTTTTCTATAATTATGGTATTTTCTCTTTGTGTTACGTAAAAATACACATATTTGAACTTCGGATGTCATATGCAAGCAACATAGTGGTGTTTCAGAGAAGGGGTGTGCAGTGAAATATGCGTTATTTTGATAAAAAGACAAAAGTAGTACCAAAAATGGTAAAGAATAAGGTACTTGATATCAACCATAGGGATCCCGGTTTGGGATCTCTATGAAAGATGTGCCTGCACTGCAATTTGAGTTTTATTTCGTGAAAATATGTTAAAAAGTTCGGAAGATATAGACCAAAACAGATTATAATACGCAACAATTAGTAACAATTCAATATGTACATATTGATATATGATATATGGTCAGAAGGTTGCCAACCAACAGTTTTACGTGAAATAAGAAAATTATAAGAAAAGTGAATAACTCAGTGGTAATTCGAATCAATTTTTGACAGAAGGTGTGCGTCACGTGATCTCATCGAAAAGGTAAGGGTTAAAGTCGTTCATGTAGAATATATCTTACTACCTTCATCATTTTATAATTTTTCTGCTAATTTGTGCCTTTCGTGTCTATCCTGATGTGTAGAATGTGAAAACAGCATATTTTGTTCTGACATCGAAATATATATACAGGGTGCAGCAAAATTAACCGTTGCTGAAGACAAGATAATATTTCGTTTTCAGGAAAATATAAACGTTTTCTATAATTAGGGTATTTTCTCTTTGTGTTACGTAAAAATACACATATTTTAACTTCGGGTGTCATATGCAAGCAACATAGTGGTGTGTCAGGGAAGGGGTGTGCAGTGAAATATGGGTTATTTTGAAAAAAAAAACAAAAAAGTTGTACCAAAAATGGTAAAGAATAAGGTAATTGATATCAACCATAGGGATTCCGGTTTGGGGTGTCTATGAAAGATGTCCCTGCACTGCAGTTTGAGCTGAATTTGTGAAAATATGTTAATAGTTATGAAGATAGATACCAAAACAGATTATAATACACAACAATTCGTAACAATTCAATATGTTACTATTGACATATGATATATTGTCAGAAGGTTGCCAACCAATAGTTTTACGTGAAATAAGAAAATTATAAGAAAAGTGAATAACTCAGTGATAATTGGAATCAATTTTTGACAGAAGGTGTGCGTCACGTGATCTCATCGAAAAGGTAAAGATTAAAGTCGGTCATGTAGGATATATCTTACTACCTTCATCATTTTATAATTTTTCTGCTAATTTGTGCCTTTCGTATCTATCCTGATGTGTAGAATGTGAAAACAGCATATTTTGTTCTGACATCGAAATATATATACAGGGTGCAGCAAAATTAACCGTTGCAGAAGACAAGATAATATTTCGTTTTCAGGAAAATATAAACGTTTTCTATAATTAGCGTATTTTCTCTTTGTGTTACGTAAAAATACACATATTTGAACTTCGGGTGTCATATGCAAGCAACATAGTGGTGTGTCAGGGAAGGGGTGTGCAGTGAAATATGCGTTATATTGAAAAAAACACAAAAGTAGTACAAAAATGGTAGAGAATAAGGTACCTGATATCAACGATAGGGATCATGGTTTGGGATCTCAATGAAAGATGTGCCTGCACTGCAATTTGAGTTTTATTTCGTGAAAATATGTTAAAAAGTTCGGAAGATATAGACCAAAACAGATTATAATACGCAACAATTAGTAACAATTCAATATGTACATATTGACATATGATATATGGTCAGAAGGTTGCCAACCAACAGTTTTACGTGAAATAAGAAAATTATAAGAAAAGTGAATAACTCAGTGGTAATTCGAATCAATTTTTGACAGAAGGTGTGCGTCACGTGATCTCATCGAAAAGGTAAGGGTTAAAGTCGTTCATGTAGAATATATCTTACTACCTTCATCATTTTATAATTTTTCTGCTAATTTGTGCCTTTCGTGTCTATCCTGATGTGTAGAATGTGAAAACAGCATATTTTGTTCTGACATCGAAATATATATACAGGGTGCAGCAAAATTAACCGTTGCTGAAGACAAGATAATATTTCGTTTTCAGGAAAATATAAACGTTTTCTATAATTAGGGTATTTTCTCTTTGTGTTACGTAAAAATACACATATTTTAACTTCGGGTGTCATATGCAAGCAACATAGTGGTGTGTCAGGGAAGGGGTGTGCAGTGAAATATGCGTTATTTTGAAAAAAAATACAAAAGTAGTACCAAAAATGGTAGAGAATAAGGTACTTGATATCAACCATAGGGATCCCGGTTTGGGATCTCTATGAAAGATGTGCCTGCACTGCAATTTGAGATTTATTTCGTGAAAATTTGTTAAATAGTTCGGAAGATATAGACCAAAACAGATTATAATACGCAACAATTAGTAACAATTCAATATGTACATATTGACATATGATATATTGTCAGAAGGTTGCCAACCAACAGTTTTACGTGAAATAAGAAAATTATAAGAAAAGTGAATAACTCAGTGGTAATTCGAATCAATTTTTGACAGAAGGTGTGCGTCACGTGATCTCATCGAAAAGGTAAGGGTTAAAGTCGTTCATGTAGAATATATCTTACTTCCTTCATCATTTTATAATTTTTCTGCTAATTTGTGCCTTTCGTGTCTATCCTAATGTGTAGAATGTGAAAACAGCATATTTTGTTCTGACATCGAAATATATATACAGGGTGCAGCAAAATTAACCGTTGCAGAAGACAAGATAATATTTCGTTTTAAGGAAAATATAAACGTTTTCTATAATTAGGGTATTTTCTCTTTGTGTTACGTAAAAATACACATATTTGAACTTCGGATGTCATATGCAAGCAACATAGTGGTGTTTCAGAGAAGGGGTGTGCAGTGAAATATGCGTTATTTTGATAAAAACACAAAAGTAGTACCAAAAATGGTAAAGAATAAGGTACTTGATATCAACCATAGGGATCCCGGTTTGGGATCTCTATGAAAGATGTGCCTGCACTGCAGTTTGAGCTTTATTTCGTGAAAATATGTTAAATAGTTCGGAAGATATAGACCAAAACAGATTATAATACACAACAATTCGTAACAATTCAATATGTACATATTGACATATGATATATGGTCAGAAGGTTGCTAACCGACAGTTTTACGTGAAATAAAAAAATATATAAGAAAAGTGAATAACTCAGTGGTAATTGGAATCAATTTTTGAAAGAAGGTGCGCGTCATGTAATCTCATTGAAAAGGTAAGGGTTAAAGTCCTTCATGTATTATATATCTTGCTTACTTCATCATTTTATAATTTTTCTGCTAATTTGTGCCTTTCTTATCTATCCTGATGTGTAGAATGTGAAAACAGCATATTTTGTTCTGACATCGAAATATATATACAGGGTGCAGAAAAATTAACCGTTGCAGAAGACAAGATAATATTTCGTTTTCAGGAAAATATAAACGTTTTTTATAATTAGCGTATTTTGTCTTTGTGTTACGTAAAAATACACATATTTGAACTTCGGGTGTCATATGCAAACAACATAGTGGTGTGTCAGGGAAGGGGTGTGCAGTGAAATATGCGTTATTTTGAAAAAAAATACAAAAGTAGTACCAAAAATGGTAGAGAATAAGGTACTTGATATCAACCATAGGGATCCCGGTTTGGGATCTCTATGAAAGATGTGCCTGCACTGCAATTTGAGCTTTATTTCGTGAAAATATGTTAAATAGTTCGGAAGATATAGACCAAAACAGATTATAATACGCAACAATTAGTAACAATTCAATATGTACATATTGACATATGATATATTGTCAGAAGGTTGCCAACCAACAGTTTTACGTGAAATAAGAAAATTATAAGAAAAGTGAATAACTCAGTGGTAATTCGAATCAATTTTTGACAGAAGGTGTGCGTCACGTGATCTCATCGAAAAGGTAAGGGTTAAAGTCGTTCATGTAGAATATATCTTACTACCTTCATCATTTTATAATTTTTCTGCTAATTTGTGCCTTTCGTGTCTATCCTGATGTGTAGAATGTGAAAACAGCATATTTTGTTCTGACATCGAAATATATATACAGGGTGCAGCAAAATTAACCGTTGCTGAAGACAAGATAATATTTCGTTTTCAGGAAAATATAAACGTTTTCTATAATTAGGGTATTTTCTCTTTGTGTTACGTAAAAATACACATATTTCAACTTCGGGTGTCATATGCAAGCAACATAGTGGTGTGTCAGGGAAGGGGTGTGCAGTGAAATATGCGTTATTTTGAAAAAAAAAAACAAAAAAGTTGTACCAAAAATGGTAAAGAATAAGGTAATTGATATCAACCATAGGGATTCCGGTTTAGGGTGTATATGAAAGATGTCCCTGCACTGCAGTTTGAGCTGAATTTGGTGAAAATATGTTAAATAGTTATGAAGATAGATACCAAAACAGATTATAATACACAACAATTCGTAACAATTCAATATGTTACTATTGACATATGATATATTGTCAGAAGGTTGCCAACCAATAGTTTTACGTGAAATAAGAAAATTATAAGAAAAGTGAATAACTCAGTGGTAATTGGAATCAATTTTTGACAGAAGGTGTGCGTCACGTGATCTCATCGAAAAGGTAAAGATTAAAGTCGGTCATGTAGGATATATCTTACTACCTTCATCATTTTATAATTTTTCTGCTAATTTGTGCCTTTCGTATCTATCCTGATGTGTAGAATGTGAAAACAGCATATTTTGTTCTGACATCGAAATATATATACAGGGTGCAGCAAAATTAACCGTTGCAGAAGACAAGATAATATTTCGTTTTAAGGAAAATATAAACGTTTTCTATAATTAGGGTATTTTCTCTTTGTGTTACGTAAAAATACACATATTTGAACTTCGGATGTCATATGCAAGCAACATAGTGGTGTTTCAGAGAAGGGGTGTGCAGTGAAATATGCGTTATTTTGATAAAAACACAAAAGTAGTACCAAAAATGGTAAAGAATAAGGTACTTGATATCAACCATAGGGATCCCGGTTTGGGATCTCTATGAAAGATGTGCCTGCACTGCAGTTTGAGCTTTATTTCGTGAAAATATGTTAAATAGTTCGGAAGATATAGACCAAAACAGATTATAATACACAACAATTCGTAACAATTCAATATGTACATATTGACATATGATATATGGTCAGAAGGTTGCTAACCGACAGTTTTACGTGAAATAAAAAAATATATAAGAAAAGTGAATAACTCAGTGGTAATTGGAATCAATTTTTGAAAGAAGGTGCGCGTCATGTGATCTCATTGAAAAGGTAAGGGTTAAAGTCCTTCATGTATTATATATCTTGCTTACTTCATCATTTTATAATTTTTCTGCTAATTTGTGCCTTTCGTATCTATCCTGATGTGTAGAATGTGAAAACAGCATATTTTGTTCTGACATCGAAATATATATACAGGGTGCAGCAAAATTAACCGTTGCAGAAGACAAGATAATATTTCGTTTTCAGGAAAATATAAACGTTTTCTATAATTAGCGTATTTTCTCTTTGTGTTACGTAAAAATACACATATTTGAACTTCGGGTGTCATATGCAAGCAACATAGTGGTGTGTCAGGGAAGGGGTGTGCAGTGAAATATGCGTTATTTTAAAAAAAAATTCAAAAGTAGTACCAAAAATGGTAGAGAATAAGGTACTTGATATCAACCATAGGGATCCCGGTTTGGGATCTCTATGAAAGATGTGCCTGCACAGCAATTTGAGCTTTATTTCGTGAAAATATGTTAAATAGTTCGGAAGATATAGACCAAAACAGATTATAATACGCAACAATTAGTAACAATTCAATATGTACATATTGACATATGATATATTGTCAGAAGGTTGCCAACCAACAGTTTTACGTGAAATAAGAAAATTATAAGAAAAGTGAATAACTCAGTGGTAATTCGAATCAATTTTTGACAGAAGGTGAGCGTCACGTGATCTCATCGAAAAGGTAAGGGTTAAAGTCGTTCATGTAGAATATATCTTACTACCTTCATCATTTTATAATTTTTCTGCTAATTTGTGCCTTTCGTGTCTATCCTGATGTGTAGAATGTGAAAACAGCATATTTTGTTCTGACATCGAAATATATATACAGGGTGCAGCAAAATTAACCGTTGCTGAAGACAAGATAATATTTCGTTTTCAGGAAAATATAAACGTTTTCTATAATTAGGGTATTTTCTCTTTGTGTTACGTAAAAATACACATATTTCAACTTCGGGTGTCATATGCAAGCAACATAGTGGTGTGTCAGGGAAGGGGTGTGCAGTGAAATATGCGTTATTTTGAAAAAAAAAAAAAAAAGTTGTACCAAAAATGGTAAAGAATAAGGTAATTGATATCAACCATAGGGATTCCGGTTTGGGGTGTCTATGAAAGATGTCCCTGCACTGCAGTTTGAGCTGAATTTGGTGAAAATATGTTAAATACTTATGAAGATAGATACCAAAACAGATTATAATACACAAGAATTCGTAACAATTCAATATGTTACTATTTACATATGATATATTGTCAGAAGGTTGCCAACCAATAGTTTTACGTGAAATAAGAAAATTATAAGAAAAGTGAATAACTCAGTGGTAATTGGAATCAATTTTTACAGAAGGTGTGCGTCACGTGATCTCATCGAAAAGGTAAAGATTAAAGTCGGTCATGTAGGATATATCTTACTACCTTCATCATTTTATAATTTTTCTGCTAATTTGTTCCTTTCGTATCTATCCTGATGTGTAGAATGTGAAAACAGCATATTTTGTTCTGACATCGAAATATATATACAGGGTGCAGCAAAATTAACCGTTGCAGAAGACAAGATAATATTTCGTTTTCAGGAAAATATAAACGTTTTCTATAATTAGGGTATTTTCTCTTTGTGTTACGTAAAAATACACATATTTCAACTTCGGGTGTCATATGCAAGCAACATAGTGGTGTGTCAGGGAAGGGGTGTGCAGTGAAATATGCGTTATTTTGAAAAAAAAAACAAAAAAGTTGTACCAAAAATGGTAAAGAATAAGGTAATTGATATCAACCATAGGGATTCCGGTTTGGGGTGTATATGAAAGATGTCCCTGCACTGCAGTTTGAGCTGAATTTGGTGAAAATATGTTAAATAGTTATGAAGATAGATACCAAAACAGATTATAATACACAACAATTCGTAACAATTCAATATGTTACTATTGACATATGATATATTGTCAGAAGGTTGCCAACCAATAGTTTTACGTGAAATAAGAAAATTATAAGAAAAGTGAATAACTCAGTGGTAATTGGAATCAATTTTTGACAGAAGGTGTGCGTCACGTGATCTCATCGAAAAGGTAAAGATTAAAGTCGGTCATGTAGGATATATCTTACTACCTTCATCATTTTATAATTTTTCTGCTAATTTGTGCCTTTCGTATCTATCCTGATGTGTAGAATGTGAAAACAGCATATTTTGTTCTGACATCGAAATATATATACAGGGTGCAGCAAAATTAACCGTTCCAGAAGACAAGATAATATTTCGTTTTAAGGAAAATATAAACGTTTTCTATAATTAGGGTATTTTCTCTTTGTGTTACGTAAAAATACACATATTTGAACTTCGGATGTCATATGCAAGCAACATAGTGGTGTTTCAGAGAAGGGGTGTGCAGTGAAATATGCGTTATTTTGATAAAAACACAAAAGTAGTACCAAAAATGGTAAAGAATAAGGTACTTGATATCAACCATAGGGATCCCGGTTTGGGATCTCTATGAAAGATGTGCCTGCACTGCAGTTTGAGCTTTATTTCGTGAAAATATGTTAAATAGTTCGGAAGATATAGACCAAAACAGATTATAATACACAACAATTCGTAACAATTCAATATGTACATATTGACATATGATATATGGTCAGAAGGTTGCTAACCGACAGTTTTACGTGAAATAAAAAAATATATAAGAAAAGTGAATAACTCAGTGGTAATTGGAATCAATTTTTGAAAGAAGGTGCGCGTCATGTGATCTCATTGAAAAGGTAAGGGTTAAAGTCCTTCATGTATTATATATCTTGCTTACTTCATCATTTTATAATTTTTCTGCTAATTTGTGCCTTTCGTATCTATCCTGATGTGTAGAATGTGAAAACAGCATATTTTGTTCTGACATCGAAATATATATACAGGGTGCAGCAAAATTAACCGTTGCAGAAGACAAGATAATATTTCGTTTTCAGGAAAATATAAACGTTTTCTATAATTAGCGTATTTTCTCTTTGTGTTACGTAAAAATACACATATTTGAACTTCGGGTGTCATATGCAAGCAACATAGTGGTGTGTCAGGGAAGGGGTGTGCAGTGAAATATGCGTTATTTTAAAAAAAAATTCAAAAGTAGTACCAAAAATGGTAGAGAATAAGGTACTTGATATCAACCATAGGGATCCCGGTTTGGGATCTCTATGAAAGATGTGCCTGCACTGCAATTTGAGCTTTATTTCGTGAAAATATGTTAAATAGTTCGGAAGATATAGACCAAAACAGATTATAATACGCAACAATTAGTAACAATTCAATATGTACATATTGACATATGATATATTGTCAGAAGGTTGCCAACCAACAGTTTTACGTGAAATAAGAAAATTATAAGAAAAGTGAATAACTCAGTGGTAATTCGAATCAATTTTTGACAGAAGGTGTGCGTCACGTGATCTCATCGAAAAGGTAAGGGTTAAAGTCGTTCATGTAGAATATATCTTACTACCTTCATCATTTTATAATTTTTCTGCTAATTTGTGCCTTTCGTGTCTATCCTGATGTGTAGAATGTGAAAACAGCATATTTTGTTCTGACATCGAAATATATATACAGGGTGCAGCAAAATTAACCGTTGCAGAAGACAAGATAATATTTCGTTTTCAGGAAAATATAAACGTTTTCTATAATTAGGGTATTTTCTCTTTGTGTTACGTAAAAATACACATATTTCAACTTCGGGTGTCATATGCAAGCAACATAGTGGTGTGTCAGGGAAGGGGTGTGCAGTGAAATATGCGTTATTTTGAAAAAAAACAAAAAAGTTGTACCAAAAATGGTAAAGAATAAGGTAATTGATATCAACCATAGGGATTCCGGTTTGGGGTGTCTATGAAAGATGTCCCTGCACTGCAGTTTGAGCTGAATTTGGTGAAAATATGTTAAATACTTATGAAGATAGATACCAAAACAGATTATAATACACAACAATTCGTAACAATTCAATATGTTACTATTTACATATGATATATTGTCAGAAGGTTGCCAACCAATAGTTTTACGTGAAATAAGAAAATTATAAGAAAAGTGAATAACTCAGTGGTAATTGGAATCAATTTTTACAGAAGGTGTGCGTCACGTGATCTCATCGAAAAGGTAAAGATTAAAGTCGGTCATGTAGGATATATCTTACTACCTTCATCATTTTATAATTTTTCTGCTAATTTGTTCCTTTCGTATCTATCCTGATGTGTAGAATGTGAAAACAGCATATTTTGTTCTGACATCGAAATATATATACAGGGTGCAGCAAAATTAACCGTTGCAGAAGACAAGATAATATTTCGTTTTCAGGAAAATATAAACGTTTTCTATAATTAGGGTATTTTCTCTTTGTGTTACGTAAAAATACACATATTTCAACTTCGGGTGTCATATGCAAGCAACATAGTGGTGTGTCAGGGAAGGGGTGTGCAGTGAAATATGCGTTATTTTGAAAAAAAAAAAACAAAAAAGTTGTACCAAAAATGGTAAAGAATAAGGTAATTGATATCAACCATAGGGATTCCGGTTTGGGGTGTATATGAAAGATGTCCCTGCACTGCAGTTTGAGCTGAATTTGGTGAAAATATGTTAAATAGTTATGAAGATAGATACCAAAACAGATTATAATACACAACAATTCGTAACAATTCAATATGTTACTATTGACATATGATATATTGTCAGAAGGTTGCCAACCAATAGTTTTACGTGAAATAAGAAAATTATAAGAAAAGTGAATAACTCAGTGGTAATTGGAATCAATTTTTGACAGAAGGTGTGCGTCACGTGATCTCATCGAAAAGGTAAAGATTAAAGTCGGTCATGTAGGATATATCTTACTACCTTCATCATTTTATAATTTTTCTGCTAATTTGTGCCTTTCGTATCTATCCTGATGTGTAGAATGTGAAAACAGCATATTTTGTTCTGACATCGAAATATATATACAGGGTGCAGCAAAATTAACCGTTGCAGAAGACAAGATAATATTTCGTTTTAAGGAAAATATAAACGTTTTCTATAATTAGGGTATTTTCTCTTTGTGTTACGTAAAAATACACATATTTGAACTTCGGATGTCATATGCAAGCAACATAGTGGTGTTTCAGAGAAGGGGTGTGCAGTGAAATATGCGTTATTTTGATAAAAACACAAAAGTAGTACCAAAAATGGTAAAGAATAAGGTACTTGATATCAACCATAGGGATCCCGGTTTGGGATCTCTATGAAAGATGTGCCTGCACTGCAGTTTGAGCTTTATTTCGTGAAAATATGTTAAATAGTTCGGAAGATATAGACCAAAACAGATTATAATACACAACAATTCGTAACAATTCAATATGTACATATTGACATATGATATATGGTCAGAAGGTTGCTAACCGACAGTTTTACGTGAAATAAAAAAATATATAAGAAAAGTGAATAACTCAGTGGTAATTGGAATCAATTTTTGAAAGAAGGTGCGCGTCATGTGATCTCATTGAAAAGGTAAGGGTTAAAGTCCTTCATGTATTATATATCTTGCTTACTTCATCATTTTATAATTTTTCTGCTAATTTGTGCCTTTCGTATCTATCCTGATGTGTAGAATGTGAAAACAGCATATTTTGTTCTGACATCGAAATATATATACAGGGTGCAGCAAAATTAACCGTTGCAGAAGACAAGATAATATTTCGTTTTCAGGAAAATATAAACGTTTTCTATAATTAGCGTATTTTCTCTTTGTGTTACGTAAAAATACACATATTTGAACTTCGGGTGTCATATGCAAGCAACATAGTGGTGTGTCAGGGAAGGGGTGTGCAGTGAAATATGCGTTATTTTAAAAAAAAATTCAAAAGTAGTACCAAAAATGGTAGAGAATAAGGTACTTGATATCAACCATAGGGATCCCGGTTTGGGATCTCTATGAAAGATGTGCCTGCACTGCAATTTGAGCTTTATTTCGTGAAAATATGTTAAATAGTTCGGAAGATATAGACCAAAACAGATTATAATACGCAACAATTAGTAACAATTCAATATGTACATATTGACATATGATATATTGTCAGAAGGTTGCCAACCAACAGTTTTACGTGAAATAAGAAAATTATAAGAAAAGTGAATAACTCAGTGGTAATTCGAATCAATTTTTGACAGAAGGTGTGCGTCACGTGATCTCATCGAAAAGGTAAGGGTTAAAGTCGTTCATGTAGAATATATCTTACTACCTTCATCATTTTATAATTTTTCTGCTAATTTGTGCCTTTCGTGTCTATCCTGATGTGTAGAATGTGAAAACAGCATATTTTGTTCTGACATCGAAATATATATACAGGGTGCAGCAAAATTAACCGTTGCTGAAGACAAGATAATATTTCGTTTTCAGGAAAATATAAACGTTTTCTATAATTAGGGTATTTTCTCTTTGTGTTACGTAAAAATACACATATTTCAACTTCGGGTGTCATATGCAAGCAACATAGTGGTGTGTCAGGGAAGGGGTGTGCAGTGAAATATGCGTTATTTTGAAAAAAAAAAAAAAAGTTGTACCAAAAATGGTAAAGAATAAGGTAATTGATATCAACCATAGGGATTCCGGTTTGGGGTGTCTATGAAAGATGTCCCTGCACTGCAGTTTGAGCTGAATTTGGTGAAAATATGTTAAATACTTATGAAGATAGATACCAAAACAGATTATAATACACAACAATTCGTAACAATTCAATATGTTACTATTTACATATGATATATTGTCAGAAGGTTGCCAACCAATAGTTTTACGTGAAATAAGAAAATTATAAGAAAAGTGAATAACTCAGTGGTAATTGGAATCAATTTTTACAGAAGGTGTGCGTCACGTGATCTCATCGAAAAGGTAAAGATTAAAGTCGGTCATGTAGGATATATCTTACTACCTTCATCATTTTATAATTTTTCTGCTAATTTGTTCCTTTCGTATCTATCCTGATGTGTAGAATGTGAAAACAGCATATTTTGTTCTGACATCGAAATATATATACAGGGTGCAGCAAAATTAACCGTTGCAGAAGACAAGATAATATTTCGTTTTAAGGAAAATATAAACGTTTTCTATAATTATGGTATTTTCTCTTTGTGTTACGTAAAAATACACATATTTGAACTTCGGATGTCATATGCAAGCAACATAGTGGTGTTTCAGAGAAGGGGTGTGCAGTGAAATATGCGTTATTTTGATAAAAAGACAAAAGTAGTACCAAAAATGGTAAAGAATAAGGTACTTGATATCAACCATAGGGATCCCGGTTTGGGATCTCTATGAAAGATGTGCCTGCACTGCAATTTGAGTTTTATTTCGTGAAAATATGTTAAAAAGTTCGGAAGATATAGACCAAAACAGATTATAATACGCAACAATTAGTAACAATTCAATATGTACATATTGACATATGATATATGGTCAGAAGGTTGCCAACCAACAGTTTTACGTGAAATAAGAAAATTATAAGAAAAGTGAATAACTCAGTGGTAATTCGAATCAATTTTTGACAGAAGGTGTGCGTCACGTGATCTCATCGAAAAGGTAAGGGTTAAAGTCGTTCATGTAGAATATATCTTACTACCTTCATCATTTTATAATTTTTCTGCTAATTTGTGCCTTTCGTGTCTATCCTGATGTGTAGAATGTGAAAACAGCATATTTTGTTCTGACATCGAAATATATATACAGGGTGCAGCAAAATTAACCGTTGCTGAAGACAAGATAATATTTCTTTTTCAGGAAAATATAAACGTTTTCTATAATTAGGGTATTTTCTCTTTGTGTTACGTAAAAATACACATATTTTAACTTCGGGTGTCATATGCAAGCAACATAGTGGTGTGTCAGGGAAGGGGTGTGCAGTGAAATATGCGTTATTTTGAAAAAAAAAAGTAGTACCAAAAATGGTAAAGAATAAGGTACTTGATATCAACCATAGGGATCCCGGTTTGGGATCTCTATGAAAGATGTGCCTGCACTGCAGTTTGAGCTTTATTTCGTGAAAATATGTTAAATAGTTCGGAAGATATAAACCAAAACAGATTATAATACACAACAATTCGTAACAATTCAATATGTACATATTGACATATGATATATTGTCAGAAGGTTGCTAACCGACAGTTTTACGTGAAATAAAAAAATATATAAGAAAAGTGAATAACTCAGTGGTAATTGGAATCAATTTTTGAAAGAAGGTGCGCGTCATGTGATCTCATTGAAAAGGTAAGGGTTAAAGTCCTTCATGTATTATATATCTTGCTTACTTCATCATTTTATAATTTTTCTGCTAATTTGTGCCTTTCGTATCTATCCTGATGTGTAGAATGTGAAAACAGCATATTTTGTTCTGGCATCGAAATATATATACAGGGTGCAGCAAAATTAACCGTTGCAGAAGACAAGATAATATTTCGTTTTCAGGAAAATATAAACGTTTTCTATAATTAGCGTATTTTCTCTTTGTGTTACGTAAAAATACACATATTTGAACTTCGGGTGTCATATGCAAGCAACATAGTGGTGTGTCAGGGAAGGGGTGTGCAGTGAAATATGCGTTATATTGAAAAAAACACAAAAGTAGTACAAAAATGGTAGAGAATAAGGTACCTGATATCAACCATAGGGATCATGGTTTGGGATCTCAATGAAAGATGTGCCTGCACTGCAATTTGAGTTTTATTTCGTGAAAATATGTTAAAAAGTTCGGAAGATATAGACCAAAACAGATTATAATACGCAACAATTAGTAACAATTCAATATGTACATATTGACATATGATATATGGTCAGAAGGTTGCCAACCAACAGTTTTACGTGAAATAAGAAAATTATAAGAAAAGTGAATAACTCAGTGGTAATTCGAATCAATTTTTGACAGAAGGTGTGCGTCACGTGATCTCATCGAAAAGGTAAGGGTTAAAGTCGTTCATGTAGAATATATCTTACTACCTTCATCATTTTATAATTTTTCTGCTAATTTGTGCCTTTCGTGTCTATCCTGATGTGTAGAATGTGAAAACAGCATATTTTGTTCTGACATCGAACTATATATACAGGGTGCAGCAAAATTAACCGTTGCTGAAGACAAGATAATATTTCGTTTTCAGGAAAATATAAACGTTTTCTATAATTAGGGTATTTTCTCTTTGTGTTACGTAAAAATACACATATTTTAACTTCGGGTGTCATATGCAAGCAACATAGTGGTGTGTCAGGGAAGGGGTGTGCAGTGAAATATGCGTTATTTTGAAAAAAAATACAAAAGTAGTACCAAAAATGGTAGAGAATAAGGTACTTGATATCAACCATAGGGATCCCGGTTTGGGATCTCTATGAAAGATGTGCCTGCACTGCAATTTGAGCTTTATTTCGTGAAAATTTGTTAAATAGTTCGGAAGATATAGACCAAAACAGATTATAATACGCAACAATTAGTAACAATTCAATATGTACATATTGACATATGATATATTGTCAGAAGGTTGCCAACCAACAGTTTTACGTGAAATAAGAAAATTATAAGAAAAGTGAATAACTCAGTGGTAATTCGAATCAATTTTTGACAGAAGGTGTGCGTCACGTGATCTCATCGAAAAGGTAAGGGTTAAAGTCGTTCATGTAGAATATATCTTACTTCCTTCATCATTTTATAATTTTTCTGCTAATTTGTGCCTTTCGTGTCTATCCTAATGTGTAGAATGTGAAAACAGCATATTTTGTTCTGACATCGAAATATATATACAGGGTGCAGCAAAATTAACCGTTGCAGAAGACAAGATAATATTTCGTTTTAAGGAAAATATAAACGTTTTCTATAATTAGGGTATTTTCTCTTTGTGTTACGTAAAAATACACATATTTGAACTTCGGATGTCATATGCAAGCAACATAGTGGTTTTTCAGAGAAGGGGTGTGCAGTGAAATATGCGTTATTTTGATAAAAAGACAAAAGTAGTACCAAAAATGGTAAAGAATAAGGTACTTGATATCAACCATAGGGATCCCGGTTTGGGATCTCTATGAAAGATGTGCCTGCACTGCAGTTTGAGCTTTATTTCGTGAAAATATGTTAAATAGTTCGGAAGATATAGACCAAAACAGATTATAATACACAACAATTCGTAACAATTCAATATGTACATATTGACATATGATATATTGTCAGAAGGTTGCTAACCGACAGTTTTACGTGAAATAAAATAATATATAAGAAAAGTGAATAACTCAGTGGTAATTGGAATCAATTTTTAAAGAAGGTGCGCGTCATGTGATCTCATTGAAAAGGTAAGGGTTAAAGTCCTTCATGTATTATATATCTTGCTTACTTCATCATTTTATAATTTTTCTGCTAATTTGTGCCTTTCGTATCTATCCTGATGTGTAGAATGTGAAAACAGCATATTTTGTTCTGACATCGAAATATATATACAGGGTGTAGCAAAATTACCGTTGCAGATGACAAGATAATATTTCGTTTTCAGGAAAATATAAACGTTTTCTATAATTAGCGTATTTTCTCTTTGTGTTACGTAAAAATACACATATTTGAACTTCGGCTGTCATATGCAAGCAAGATAGTGGTGTGTCAGGGAAGGGGTGTGCAGTGAAATATGCGTTATTTTGAAAAAAACACAAAAGTAGTACCAAAAATGGTAGAGAATAAGGCACCTGATATCAACCATAGGGATCATGGTTTGGGATCTCAATGAAAGATGTGCCTGCACTGCAATTTGAGCTTCATTTCGTGAAAATATGTTAAATAGTTCGGAAGATATAGACCAAAACAGATTATAATACGCAACAATTAGTAACAATTCAATATGTACATATTGACATATGATATATGGTCAGAAGGTTGCCAACCAACAGTTTTACGTGAAATAAGAAAATTATAAGAAAAGTGAATAACTCAGTGGTAATTCGAATCAATTTTTGACAGAAGGTGTGCGTCACGTGATCTCATCGAAAAGGTAAGGGTTAAAGTCGTTCATGTAGAATATATCTTACTACCTTCATCATTTTATAATTTTTCTGCTAATTTGTGCCTTTCGTGTCTATCCTGATGTGTAGAATGTGAAAACAGCATATTTTGTTCTGACATCGAAATATATATACAGGGTGCAGCAAAATTAACCGTTGCTGAAGACAAGATAATATTTCGTTTTCAGGAAAATATAAACGTTTTCTATAATTAGGGTATTTTCTCTTTGTGTTACGTAAAAATACACATATTTGAACTTCGGGTGTCATATGCAAGCAACATAGTGGTGTGTCAGGGAAGGGGTGTGCAGTGAAATATGCGTTATTTTGAAAAAAAAAAAACAAAAAAGTTGTACCAAAATTGGTAAAGAATAAGATACTTGATATCAACCATAGGGATTCCGGTTTGGGGTGTCTATGAAAGATGTCCCTGCACTGCAGTTTGAGCTGAATTTGGTGAAAATATGTTAAATAGTTATGAAGATAGATACCAAAACAGATTATAATACACAACAATTCGTAACAATTCAATATGTTACTATTGACATATGATATATTGTCAGAAGGTTGCCAACCAATAGTTTTACGTGAAATAAGAAAATTATAAGAAAAGTGAATAACTCAGTGGTAATTGGAATCAATTTTTGACAGAAGGTGTGCGTCACGTGATCTCATCGAAAAGGTAAAGATTAAAGTCGGTCATGTAGGATATATCTTACTACCTTCATCATTTTATAATTTTTCTGCTAATTTGTGCCTTTCGTATCTATCCTGATGTGTAGAATGTGAAAACAGCATATTTTGTTCTGACATCGAAATATATATACAGGGTGCAGCAAAATTAACCGTTGCAGAAGACAAGATAATATTTCGTTTACAGGAAAATATAAACGTTTTCTATAATTAGGGTATTTTCTCTTTGTGTTACGTAAAAATGCACATATTTGAACTTCGGATGTCATATGCAAGCAACATAGTGGTGTGTCAGGGAAGGGGTGTGCAGTGAAATATGCGTTATTTTGATAAAAACACAAAAGTAGTACCAAAAATGGTAAAGAATAAGGTACTTGATATCAACCATAGGGATTCCGGTTTGAGGTGTCTATGAAAGATGTCCCTGCACTGCAGTTTGAGCTGAATTTCGTGAAAATATGTTAAATAGTTATGAAGATAGATACCAAAACAGATTATAATACACAACAATTCGTAATAATTCAATAGGTAACTATTGACATATGATATATTGTCAGAAGGTTGCCAACCAATAGTTTTACGTGAAATAAGAAAATTATAAGAAAAGTGAATAACTCAGTGGTAATTGGAATCAATTTTTGACAGAAGGTGTGCGTCACGTGATCTCATCGAAAAGGTAAGGGTTAAGGTCGGTCATGTAGGATATATCTTACTACCTTCATCATTTTATAATTTTTCTGCTTATTTGTGCCTTTCGTATCTATCCTGATGTGTAGAATGTGAAAACAGCATATTTTGTTCTGACATCGAAATATATATACAGGGTGCAGCAAAATTAACCGATGCAGAAGACAAGATAATATTTCGTTTTCAGGAAAATATAAACGTTTTCTATAATTAGGGTATTTACTCTTTGTGTTACGTAAAAATACACATATTTGAACTTCGGGTGTCATATGCAAGCAAGATAGTTGTGTGTCAGGTAAGGGGTTTGCAGTGAAATATGCGTTATTTTGAAAAAAGCAAAAAAGTATTACCAAAAATTGTAAAAAATAAGGTACTTGATATCAACCTTAGGGATGCCGGTTCGGGATCTCTATGAAAGATGTGCCTGCTCTGCAGTTTGAGCTTTATTTCGTGAAAATATGTTAAATAGTTCGGAAGATATAGACCAAAACAGATTATAATACACAACAATTCGTAACAATTCAATATGTAAGAATTGACATATGATATATTGTCAGAAGGTTGCCAACCAACAGTTTTACGTGAAATAAGAAAATTATAAGAAAAGTGAATAACTGAGTGGTAATTGGAATCAATTTTTGACAGAAGGTGTGCGTCACGTGTTTTCATCGAAAACGTAAGGGTTAAAGTCGTTCATGTGGGATATATCTTACTACCTTCATCATTTTATAATTTTTCTGCTAATTTGTGCCTTTCGTGTCTATCCTGATGTGTAGAATGTGCAAAACAGCATATTTTGTTCTGACATTGAAATATATATACAGGGTGCAGCAAAATTAACCGTTGCTGAAGACAAGATAATATTTCGTTTTCAGGAAAATATAAACGTTTTCTATAATTAGGGTATTTTCTCTTTGTGTTACGTAAAAATACACATATTTTAACTTCGGGTGTCATATGCAAGCAACATAGGGGTGTGTCAGGGAAGGGGTGTGCAGTGAAATATGCGTTATTTTGAAAAAAAACACAAAAGTAGTACCAAAAATGGTAAAGAATAAGGTACTTGATATCAACCATAGGGAATCCGGTTTGGGGTGTCTATGAAAGATGTCCCTGCACTGCAGTTTGAGCTGAATTTCGTGAAAATATGTTAAATAGTTATGAAGATAGATACCAAAACAGATTATAATACACAACAATTCGTAACAATTCAATATGTAACTATTGACATATGATATATTGTCAGAAGGTTGCCAACCAATAGTTTTACGTGAAATAAGAAAATTATAAGAAAAGTGAATAACTCAGTGGTAATTGGAATCAATTTTTGACAGAAGGTGTGCGTCACGTGATCTCATCGAAAAGGTAAAGATTAAAGTCGGTCATGTAGGATATATCTTACTACCTTCATCATTTTATAATTTTTCTGCTAATTTGTGCCTTTCGTATCTATCCTGATGTGTAGAATGTGAAAACAGCATATTTTGTTCTGACATCGAAATATATATACAGGGTGCAGCAAAATTAACCGTTGCAGAAGACAAGATAATATTTCGTTTTCAGGAAAATATAAACGTTTTATATAATTAGGGTATTTTCTCTTTGTGTTACGTAAAAATACACATATTTGAACTTCGGATGTCATATGCAAGCAACATAGTGGTGTTTCAGGGAAGGGGTGTGCAATGAAATATGCGTTATTTTGATAAAAACACAAAAGTAGTACCAAAAATGGTAAAGAATAAGGTACTTGATATCAACCATAGGGATCCCAGTTTGGGATCTCTACGAAAGATATGCCTGCACTGCAGTTTGAGCTTTATTTCGTGAAAATATGTTAAATAGTTCGGAAGATATAGATCAAAACAGATTATAATACACAACAATTCGTAACAATTCAATATGTACATATTGAGATATGATATATTGTAGAAGGTTGCTAACCGACAGTTTTACGTGAAATAAAAAAATATATAAGAAAAGTGAATAACTCAGTGGTAATTGGAATCAATTTTTGAAAGAAGGTGCGCGTCATGTGATCTCATTGAAAAGGTAAGGGTTAAAGTCCTTCATGTATTATATATCTTGCTTACTTCATCATTTTATAATTTTTCTGCTAATTTGTGCCTTTCGTATCTATCCTGATGTGTTGAATATGAAAACAGCATATTTTGTTCTGACATCGAAATATATATACAGGGTGCAGCAAAATTTACCGTTGCAGAAGACAAGATAATATTTCGTTTTCAGGAAAATATAAACGTTTTCTATAATTAGGGTATTTTCTCTTTGTGTTACGTAAAAATACACATATTTTAATTTCGGGTGTCATATGCAAGCAACATAGTGGTGTGTCAGGGAAGGGGTGTGCAGTGAAATATGCGTTATTTTGAAAAAAACACAAAAGTAGTAACAAAAATGGTAAAGAATAAGGTACTTGATATCAACCATAGGGATCCCGGTTTGAGGTGTCTATGAAAGATGTCCCTGCACTGCAGTTTGAGCTGAATTTCGTGAAAATATGTTAAATAGTTATGAAGATAGATACCAAAACAGATTATAATACACAACAATTCGTAATAATTCAATATGCAACTATTGACATATGATATACTGTCAGAAGGTTGCCAACCAATAGTTTTACGTGAAATAAGAAAATTATAAGAAAAGTGAATAACTCAGTGGTAATTGGAATCAATTTTTGACAGAAGGTGTGCGTCACGTGATCTCATCGAAAAGGTAAGGGTTAAAGTCGTTCATGTAGGATATATCTTACTACCTTCATCATTTTATAATTTTTCTGCTTATTTGTGCCTTTCGTATCTATCCTGATGTGTAGAATGTGAAAACAGCATATTTTGTTCTGACATCGAAATATATATACAGGGTGCAGCAAAATTAACCGTTAAGGAAGACAAGATAATATTTCGTTTTCAGGAAAATATAAACGTTTTCTATAATTAGGGTATTTACTCTTTGTGTTACGTAAAAATACACATATTTGAACTTCGGGTGTCATATGCAAGCAACATAGTTGTGTGTCAGGTAAGGGGTTTGCAGTGAAATATGCGTTATTTTGAAAAAAGCAAAAAAGTATTACCAAAAATTGTAAAAAATAAGGTACTTGATATCAACCTTAGGGATGCCGGTTCGGGATCTCTATGAAAGATGTGCCTGCTCTGCAGTTTGAGCTTTATTTCGTGAAAATATGTTAAATAGTTCGGAAGATATAGACCAAAACAGATTATAATACACAACAATTCGTAACAATTCAATATGTAAGAATTGACATATGATATATTGTCAGAAGGTTGCCAACCAACAGTTTTACGTGAAATAAGAAAATTATAAGAAAAGTGAATAACTGAGTGGTAATTGGAATCAATTTTTGACAGAAGGTGTGCGTCACGTGTTTTCATCGAAAACGTAAGGGTTAAAGTCGTTCATGTGGGATATATCTTACTACCTTCATCATTTTATAATTTTTCTGCTAATTTGTGCCTTTCGTGTCTATCCTGATGTGTAGAATGTGAAAACAGCATATTTTGTTCTGACATCGAAATATATATATAGGGTGCAGCAAAATTAACCGTTGCAGAAGACAAGATAATATTTCGTTTTCAGGAAAATATAAACGTTTTCTATAATTAGGGTATTTTCTCTTTGTGTTACGTAAAAATACACATATTTTAACTTCGGGTGTCGTATGCAAGCAACATAGTGGTGTGTGAGGGAAGGGGTGTGCAGTGAAATATGCGTTATTTTGAAAAAAAAAAAAAACAAAAAAGTTGTACCAAAAATGGTAAAGAATAAGGTACTTGATATCAACCATAGGGATTCCGGTTTGGGGTGTCTATGAAAGATGTCCCTGCACTGCAGTTTGAGCTGAATTTGGTGAAAATATGTTAAATAGTTATGAAGATAGATACCAAAACAGATTATAATACACAACAATTCGTAACAATTCAATATGTTACTATTGACATATGATATATTGTCAGAAGGTTGCCAACCAATAGTTTTACGTGAAATAAGAAAATTATAAGAAAAGTGAATAACTCAGTGGTAATTGGAATCAATTTTTGACAGAAGGTGTGCGTCACGTGATCTCATCGAAAAGGTAAGGGTTAAGGTCGGTCATGTAGGATATATCTTACTACCTTCATCATTTTATAATTTTTCTGCTTATTTGTGCCTTTCGTATCTATCCTGATGTGTAGAATGTGAAAACAGCATATTTTGTTCTGACATCGAAATATATATACAGGGTGCAGCAAAATTAACCGATGCAGAAGACAAGATAATATTTCGTTTTCAGGAAAATATAAACGTTTTCTATAATTAGGGTATTTTCTCTTTGTGTTACGTAAAAATACACATATTTTAACTTCGGGTGTCATATGCAAGCAACATAGTGGTGTGTCAGGGAAGGGGTGTGCAGTGAAATATGCGTTATTTTGAAAAAAAAAAAACAAAAAAGTTGTACCAAAAATGGTAAAGAATAAGGTACTTGATATCAACCATAGGGATTCCGGTTTGGGGTGTCTATGAAAGATGTCCCTGCACTGCAGTTTGAGCTGAATTTGGTGAAAATATGTTAAATAGTTATGAAGATAGATACCAAAACAGATTATAATACACAACATATCGTAACAATTCAATATGTTACTATTGACATATGATATATTGTCAGAAGGTTGCCAACCAATAGTTTTACGTGAAATAAGAAAATTATAAGAAAAGTGAATAACTCAGTGGTAATTGGAATCAATTTTTGACAGAAGGTGTGCGTCACGTGATCTCATCGAAAAGGTAAAGATTAAAGTCGGTCATGTAGGATATATCTTACTACCTTCATCATTTTATAATTTTTCTGCTAATTTGTGCCTTTCGTATCTATCCTGATGTGTAGAATGTGAAAACAGCATATTTTGTTCTGACATCGAAATATATATACAGGGTGCAGCAAAATTAACCGTTGCAGAAGACAAGATAATATTTCGTTTACAGGAAAATATAAACGTTTTCTATAATTAGGGTATTTTCTCTTTGTGTTACGTAAAAATGCACATATTTGAACTTCGGATGTCATATGCAAGCAACATAGTGGTGTGTCAGGGAAGGGGTGTGCAGTGAAATATGCGTTATTTTGAAAAAAACACAAAAGTAGTACCAAAAATGGTAAAGAATAAGGTACTTGATATCAACCATAGGGATTCCGGTTTGGGGTGTCTATGAAAGATGTCCCTGCACTGCAGTTTGAGCTGAATTTGGTGAAAATATGTTAAATAGTTATGAAGATAGATACCAAAACAGATTATAATACACAACAATTCGTAACAATTCAATATGTTACTATTGACATATGATATATTGTCAGAAGGTTGCCAACCAATAGTTTTACGTGAAATAAGAAAATTATAAGAAAAGTGAATAACTCAGTGGTAATTGGAATCAATTTTTGACAGAAGGTGTGCGTCACGTGATCTCATCGAAAAGGTAAGGGTTAAGGTCGGTCATGTAGGATATATCTTACTACCTTCATCATTTTATAATTTTTCTGCTTATTTGTGCCTTTCGTATCTATCCTGATGTGTAGAATGTGAAAACAGCATATTTTGTTCTGACATCGAAATATATATACAGGGTGCAGCAAAATTAACCGATGCAGAAGACAAGATAATATTTCGTTTTCAGGAAAATATAAACGTTTTCTATAATTAGGGTATTTTCTCTTTGTGTTACGTAAAAATACACATATTTTAACTTCGGGTGTCATATGCAAGCAACATAGTGGTGTGTCAGGGAAGGGGTGTGCAGTGAAATATGCGTTATTTTGAAAAAAAAAAACAAAAAAGTTGTACCAAAAATGGTAAAGAATAAGGTACTTGATATCAACCATAGGGATTCCGGTTTGGGGTGTCTATGAAAGATGTCCCTGCACTGCAGTTTGAGCTGAATTTGGTGAAAATATGTTAAATAGTTATGAAGATAGATACCAAAACAGATTATAATACACAACAATTCGTAACAATTCAATATGTTACTATTGACATATGATATATTGTCAGAAGGTTGCCAACCAATAGTTTTACGTGAAATAAGAAAATTATAAGAAAAGTGAATAACTCAGTGGTAATTGGAATCAATTTTTGACAGAAGGTGTGCGTCACGTGATCTCATCGAAAAGGTAAAGATTAAAGTCGGTCATGTAGGATATATCTTACTACCTTCATCATTTTATAATTTTTCTGCTAATTTGTGCCTTTCGTATCTATCCTGATGTGTAGAATGTGAAAACAGCATATTTTGTTCTGACATCGAAATATATATACAGGGTGCAGCAAAATTAACCGTTGCAGAAGACAAGACAATATTTCGTTTACAAAAAAATATAAACGTTTTCTATAATTAGGGTATTTTCTCTTTGTGTTACGTAAAAATGCACATATTTGAACTTCGGATGTCATATGCAAGCAACATAGTGGTGTGTCAGGGAAGGGATGTGCAGTGAAATATGCGTTATTTTGAAAAAAACACAAAAGTAGTACCAAAAATGGTAAAGAATAAGGTACTTGATATCAACCATAGGGATTCCGGTTTGAGGTGTCTATGAAAGATGTCCCTGCACTGCAGTTTGAGCTGAATTTCGTGAAAATATGTTAAATAGTTATGAAGATAGATACCAAAACAGATTATAATACACAACAATTCGTAATAATTCAATATGTAACTATTGACATATGATATATTGTCAGAAGGTTGCCAACCAATAGTTTTACGTGAAATAAGAAAATTATAAGAAAAGTGAATAACTCAGTGGTAATTGGAATCAATTTTTGACAGAAGGTGTGCGTCACGTGATCTCATCGAAAAGGTAAGGGTTAAGGTCGGTCATGTAGGATATATCTTACTACCTTCATCATTTTATAATTTTTCTGCTTATTTGTGCCTTTCGTATCTATCCTGATGTGTAGAATGTGAAAACAGCATATTTTTTTCTGACATCGAAATATATATACAGGGTGCAGCAAAATTAACCGTTGCAGAAGACAAGATAATATTTCGTTTTCAGGAAAATATAAACGTTTTCTATAATTAGGGTATTTACTCTTTGTGTTACGTAAAAATACACATATTTGAACTTCGGGTGTCATATGCAAGCAACATAGTTGTGTGTCAGGGAAGGGGTTTGCAGTGAAATATGCGTTATTTTGAAAAAAGCAAAAAAGTATTACCAAAAATTGTAAAAAATAAGGTTCTTGATATCAACCTTTGGGATGCCGGTTCGGGATCTCTATGAAAGATGTGCCTGCTCTGCAGTTTGAGCTTTATTTCGTGAAAATATGTTAAGTAGTTCGGAAGATATAGACCAAAACAGATTATAATACACAACAATTCGTAACAATTCAATATGTAAGAATTGACATATGATATATTGTCAGAAGGTTGCCAACCAACAGTTTTACGTGAAATAAGAAAATTATAAGAAAAGTGAATAACTGAGTGGTAATTGGAATCAATTTTTGACAGAAGGTGTGCGTCACGTGTTTTCATCGAAAACGTAAGGGTTAAAGTCGTTCATGTGGGATATATCTTACTACCTTCATCATTTTATAATTTTTCTGCTAATTTGTGCCTTTCGTGTCTATCCTGATGTGTAGAATGTGAAAACAGCATATTTTGTTCTGACATCGAAATATATATATAGGGTGCAGCAAAATTAACCGTTGCAGAAGACAAGATAATATTTCGTTTTCAGGAAAATATAAACGTTTTCTATAATTAGGGTATTTTCTCTTTGTGTTACGTAAAAATACACATATTTTAACTTCGGGTGTCGTATGCAAGCAACATAGTGGTGTGTGAGGGAAGGGGTGTGCAGTGAAATATGCGTTATTTTGAAAAAAAAAAAAAACAAAAAAGTTGTACCAAAAATGGTAAAGAATAAGGTACTTGATATCAAACATAGGGATTCCGGTTTGGGGTGTCTATGAAAGATGTCCCTGCACTGCAGTTTGAGCTGAATTTGGTGAAAATATGTTAAATAGTTATGAAGATAGATACCAAAACAGATTATAATACACAACAATTCGTAACAATTCAATATGTTACTATTGACATATGATATATTGTCAGAAGGTTGCCAACCAATAGTTTTACGTGAAATAAGAAAATTATAAGAAAAGTGAATAACTCAGTGGTAATTGGAATCAATTTTTGACAGAAGGTGTGCGTCACGTGATCTCATCGAAAAGGTAAGGGTTAAGGTCGGTCATGTAGGATATATCTTACTACCTTCATCATTTTATAATTTTTCTGCTTATTTGTGCCTTTCGTATCTATCCTGATGTGTAGAATGTGAAAACAGCATATTTTGTTCTGACATCGAAATATATATACAGGGTGCAGCAAAATTAACCGATGCAGAAGACAAGATAATATTTCGTTTTCAGGAAAATATAAACGTTTTCTATAATTAGGGTATTTTCTCTTTGTGTTACGTAAAAATACACATATTTTAACTTCGGGTGTCATATGCAAGCAACATAGTGGTGTGTCAGGGAAGGGGTGTGCAGTGAAATATGCGTTATTTTGAAAAAAAAAACAAAAAAGTTGTACCAAAAATGGTAAAGAATAAGGTACTTGATATCAACCATAGGGATTCCGGTTTGGGGTGTCTATGAAAGATGTCCCTGCACTGCAGTTTGAGCTGAATTTGGTGAAAATATGTTAAATAGTTATGAAGATAGATACCAAAACAGATTATAATACACAACAATTCGTAACAATTCAATATGTTACTATTGACATATGATATATTGTCAGAAGGTTGCCAACCAATAGTTTTACGTGAAATAAGAAAATTATAAGAAAAGTGAATAACTCAGTGGTAATTGGAATCAATTTTTGACAGAAGGTGTGCGTCACGTGATCTCATCGAAAAAGGTAAAGATTAAAGTCGGTCATGTAGGATATATCTTACTACCTTCATCATTTTATAATTTTTCTGCTAATTTGTGCCTTTCGTATCTATCCTGATGTGTAGAATGTGAAAACAGCATATTTTGTTCTGACATCGAAATATATATACAGGGTGCAGCAAAATTAACCGTTGCAGAAGACAAGATAATATTTCGTTTACAGGAAAATATAAACGTTTTCTATAATTAGGGTATTTTCTCTTTGTGTTACGTAAAACTGCACATATTTGAACTTCGGATGTCATATGCAAGCAACATAGTGGTGTGTCAGGGAAGGGGTGTGCAGTGAAATATGCGTTATTTTGAAAAAAACACAAAAGTAGTACCAAAAATGGTAAAGAATAAGGTACTTGATATCAACCATAGGGATTCCGGTTTGGGGTGTCTATGAAAGATGTCCCTGCACTGCAGTTTGAGCTGAATTTGGTGAAAATATGTTAAATAGTTATGAAGATAGATACCAAAACAGATTATAATACACAACAATTCGTAACAATTCAATATGTTACTATTGACATATGATATATTGTCAGAAGGTTGCCAACCAATAGTTTTACGTGAAATAAGAAAATTATAAGAAAAGTGAATAACTCAGTGGTAATTGGAATCAATTTTTGACAGAAGGTGTGCGTCACGTGATCTCATCGAAAAGGTAAGGGTTAAGGTCGGTCATGTAGGATATATCTTACTACCTTCATCATTTTATAATTTTTCTGCTTATTTGTGCCTTTCGTATCTATCCTGATGTGTAGAATGTGAAAACAGCATATTTTGTTCTGACATCGAAATATATATACAGGGTGCAGCAAAATTAACCGATGCAGAAGACAAGATAATATTTCGTTTTCAGGAAAATATAAACGTTTTCTATAATTAGGGTATTTTCTCTTTGTGTTACGTAAAAATACACATATTTTAACTTCGGGTGTCATATGCAAGCAACATAGTGGTGTGTCAGGGAAGGGGTGTGCAGTGAAATATGCGTTATTTTGAAAAAAAAAAACAAAAAAGTTGTACCAAAAATGGTAAAGAATAAGGTACTTGATATCAACCATAGGGATTCCGGTTTGGGGTGTCTATGAAAGATGTCCCTGCACTGCAGTTTGAGCTGAATTTGGTGAAAATATGTTAAATAGTTATGAAGATAGATACCAAAACAGATTATAATACACAACAATTCGTAACAATTCAATATGTTACTATTGACATATGATATATTGTCAGAAGGTTGCCAACCAATAATTTTTCGTGAAATAAGAAAATTATAAGAAAAGTGAATAACTCAGTGGTAATTGGAATCAATTTTTGACAGAAGGTGTGCGTCACGTGATCTCATCGAAAAGGTAAAGATTAAAGTCGGTCATGTAGGATATATCTTACTACCTTCATCATTTTATAATTTTTCTGCTAATTTGTGCCTTTCGTATCTATCCTGATGTGTAGAAAGTGAAAACAGCATATTTTGTTCTGACATCGAAATATATATACAGGGTGCAGCAAAATTAACCGTTGCAGAAGACAAGACAATATTTCGTTTACAAAAAAATATAAACGTTTTCTATAATTAGGGTATTTTCTCTTTGTGTTACGTAAAAATGCACATATTTGAACTTCGGATGTCATATGCAAGCAACATAGTGGTGTGTCAGGGAAGGGATGTGCAGTGAAATATGCGTTATTTTGAAAAAAACACAAAAGTAGTACCAAAAATGGTAAAGAATAAGGTACTTGATATCAACCATAGGGATTCCGGTTTGAGGTGTCTATGAAAGATGTCCCTGCACTGCAGTTTGAGCTGAATTTCGTGAAAATATGTTAAATAGTTATGAAGATAGATACCAAAACAGATTATAATACACAACAATTCGTAATAATTCAATATGTAACTATTGACATATGATATATTGTCAGAAGGTTGGCAACCAATAGTTTTACGTGAAATAAGAAAATTATAAGAAAAGTGAATAACTCAGTGGTAATTGGAATCAATTTTTGACAGAAGGTGTGCGTCACGTGATCTCATCGAAAAGGTAAGGGTTAAGGTCGGTCATGTAGGATATATCTTACTACCTTCATCATTTTATAATTTTTCTGCTTATTTGTGCCTTTCGTATCTATCCTGATGTGTAGAATGTGAAAACAGCATATTTTTTTCTGACATCGAAATATATATACAGGGTGCAGCAAAATTAACCGTTGCAGAAGACAAGATAATATTTCGTTTTCAGGAAAATATAAACGTTTTCTATAATTAGGGTATTTACTCTTTGTGTTACGTAAAAATACACATATTTGAACTTCGGGTGTCATATGCAAGCAACATAGTTGTGTGTCAGGGAAGGGGTTTGCAGTGAAATATGCGTTATTTTGAAAAAAGCAAAAAAGTATTACCAAAAATTGTAAAAAATAAGGTTCTTGATATCAACCTTTGGGATGCCGGTTCGGGATCTCTATGAAAGATGTGCCTGCTCTGCAGTTTGAGCTTTATTTCGTGAAAATATGTTAAATAGTTCGGAAGATATAGACCAAAACAGATTATAATACACAACAATTCGTAACAATTCAATATGTAAGAATTGACATATGATATATTGTCAGAAGGTTGCCAACCAACAGTTTTACGTGAAATAAGAAAATTATAAGAAAAGTGAATAACTCAGTGGTAATTGGAATCAATTTTTGACAGAAGGTGTGCGTCACGTGTTTTCATCGAAAACGTAAGGGTTAAAGTCGTTCATGTGGGATATATCTTACTACCTTCATCATTTTATAATTTTTCTGCTAATTTGTGCCTTTCGTGTCTATCCTGATGTGTAGAATGTGAAAACAGCATATTTTGTTCTGACATCGAAATATATATACAGGGTGCAGCAAAATTAACCGTTGCTGAAGACAAGATAATATTTCGTTTTCAGGAAAATATAAACGTTTTCTATAATTAGGGTATTTTCTCTTTGTGTTACGTAAAAATACACATATTTTAACTTCGGGTGTCGTATGCAAGCAACATAGTGGTGTGTGAGGGAAGAGGTGTGCAGTGAAATATGCGTTATTTTGAAAAAAAAAAAAAAAAGTTGTACCAAAAATGGTAAAGAATAAGGTACTTGATATCAACCATAGGGATTCCGGTTTGGGGTGTCTATGAAAGATGTCCCTGCACTGCAGTTTGAGCTGAATTTGGTGAAAATATGTTAAATAGTTATGAAGATAGATACCAAAACAGATTATAATACACAACAATTCGTAATAATTCAATATGTAACTATTGACATATGATATATTGTCAGAAGGTTGCCAACCAATAGTTTTACGTGAAATAAGAAAATTATAAGAAAAGTGAATAACTCAGTGGTAATTGGAATCAATTTTTGACAGAAGGTGTGCGTCACGTGATCTCATCGAAAAGGTAAAGATTAAAGTCGGTCATGTAGGATATATCTTACTACCTTCATCATTTTATAATTTTTCTGCTAATTTGTGCCTTTCGTATCTATCCTGATGTGTAGAATGTGAAAACAGCATATTTTGTTCTGACATCGAAATATATATACAGGGTGCAGCAAAATTAACCGTTGCAGAAGACAAGATAATATTTCGTTTACAGGAAAATATAAACGTTTTCTATAATTAGGGTATTTTCTCTTTGTGTTACGTAAAAATGCACATATTTGAACTTCGGATGTCATATGCAAGCAACATAGTGGTGTGTCAGGGAAGGGGTGTGCAGTGAAATATGCGTTATTTTGAAAAAAACACAAAACTAGTACCAAAAATGGTAAAGAATAAGGTACTTGATATCAACCTTTGGGATGCCGGTTTGAGGTGTCTATGAAAGATGTCCCTGCACTGCAGTTTGAGCTGAATTTCGTGAAAATATGTTAAATAGTTTTGAAGATAGATACCAAAACAGATTATAATACACAACAATTCGTAATAATTCAATATGTAACTATTGACATATGATATATTGTCAGAAGGTTGCCAACCAATAGTTTTACGTGAAATAAGAAAATTATAAGAAAAGTGAATAACTCAGTGGTAATTGGAATCAATTTTTGACAGAAGGTGTGCGTCACGTGATCTCATCGAAAAGGTAAGGGTTAAGGTCGGTCATGTAGGATATATCTTACTACCTTCATCATTTTATAATTTTTCTGCTTATTTGTGCCTTTCGTATCTATCCTGATGTGTAGAATGTGAAAACAGCATATTTTGTTCTGACATCGAAATATATATACAGGGTGCAGCAAAATTAACCGATGCAGAAGACAAGATAATATTTCGTTTTCAGGAAAATATAAACGTTTTCTATAATTAGGGTATTTTCTCTTTGTGTTACGTAAAAATACACATATTTTAACTTCGGGTGTCATATGCAAGCAACATAGTGGTGTGTCAGGGAAGGGGTATGCAATGAAATATGCGTTATTTTGAAAAAAAAAACAAAAAAGTTGTACCAAAAATGGTAAAGAATAAGGTACTTGATATCAACCATAGGGATTCCGGTTTGGGGTGTCTATGAAAGATGTCCCTGCACTGCAGTTTGAGCTGAATTTGGTGAAAATATGTAAAATAGTTATGAAGATAGATACCAAAACAGATTATAATACACAACAATTCGTAACAATTCAATATGATACTATTGACATATGATATATTGTCAGAAGGTTGCCAACCAATAGTTTTACGTGAAATAAGAAAATTATAAGAAAAGTGAATAACTCAGTGGTAATTGGAATCAATTTTTGACAGAAGGTGTGCGTCACGTGATCTCATCGAAAAGGTAAAGATTAAAGTCGGTCATGTAGGATATATCTTACTACCTTCATCATTTAATAATTTTTCTGCTAATTTGTGCCTTTCGTATCTATCCTGATGTGTAGAATGTGAAAACAGCATATTTTGTTCTGACATCGAAACATATATACAGGGTGCAGCAAAATTAATTGTTGCAGAAGACAAGATAATATTTCGTTTACAGGAAAATATAAACGTTTTCTATAATTAGGGTATTTTCTCTTTGTGTTACGTAAAAATGCACATATTTGAACTTCGGATGTCATATGCAAGCAACATAGTGGTGTGTCAGGGAAGGGGTGTGCAGTGAAATATGCGTTATTTTGAAAAAAACACAAAAGTAGTACCAAAAATGGTAAAGAATAAGGTACTTGATATCAACCATAGGGATTCCGGTTTGAGGTGTCTATGAAAGATGTCCCTGCACTGCAGTTTGAGCTGAATTTCGTGAAAATATGTTAAATAGTTATGAAGATAGATACCAAAACAGATTATAATACACAACAATTCGTAATAATTCAATATGTAACTATTGACATATGATATATTGTCAGAAGGTTGCCAACCAATAGTTTTACGTGAAATAAGAAAATTATAAGAAAAGTGAATAACTCAGTGGTAATTGGAATCAATTTTTGACAGAAGGTGTGCGTCACGTGATCTCATCGAAAAGGTAAGGGTTAAGGTCGGTCATGTAGGATATATCTTACTACCTTCATCATTTTATAATTTTTCTGCTTATTTGTGCCTTTCGTATCTATCCTGATGTGTAGAATGTGAAAACAGCATATTTTGTTCTGACATCGAAATATATATACAGGGTGCAGCAAAATTAACCGATGCAGAAGACAAGATAATATTTCGTTTTCAGGAAAATATAAACGTTTTCTATAATTAGGGTATTTTCTCTTTGTGTTACGTAAAAATACACATATTTGAACTGCGGATGTCATATGCAAGCAACATAGTGGTGTTTCGGAGAAGGGGTGTGCAGTGAAATATGCGTTATTTTGATAAAAACACAGAAGTAGTACCAAAATGGTAAAGAATAAGGTACTTGATATAAACCATAGGGATCCCGGTTTGGGATCTCTATGTAAGATGTGCCTGCACTGCAGTTTGAGCTTTATTTCGTGAAAATATGTTAAATAGTTCGGAAGATATAGACAAAAACAGATTATAATACACAACAATTAGTAACAATTCAATATGTACATATTGACATATGATATATTGTCAGAAGGTTGCCAACCAACAGTTTTACGTGAAATAAGAAAATTATAAGAAAAGTGAATAACTCAGTGGTAATTCGAATCAATTTTTGACAGAAGGTGTGCGTCACGTGATCTCATCGAAAAGGTAAGGGTTAAAGTCGTTCATGTAGAATATATCTTACTACCTTCATCATTTTTTTAATTTTTCTGCTTATTTGTGCCTTTCGTGTCTATCCTGATGTGTAGAATGTGCAAAACAGCATATTTTGTTCTGACATTGAAATATATATACAGGGTGCAGCAAAATTAACCGTTGCTGAAGACAAGATAATATTTCGTTTTCAGGAAAATATAAACGTTTTCTATAATTAGGGTATTTTCTCTTTGTGTTACGTAAAAATACACATATTTTAACTTCGGGTGTCATATGCAAGCAACATAGTGGTGTGTCAGGGAAGGGGTGTGCAGTGAAATATGCGTTATTTTAAAAAAAAACACAAAAGTAGTACCAAAAATGGTAAAGAATAAGGTACTTGATATCAACCATAGGGATTCCGGTTTGGGGTGTCTATGAAAGATGTCCCTGCACTGCAGTTTGAGCTGAATTTCGTGAAAATATGTTAAATAGTTATGAAGATAGATACCAAAACAGATTATAATACACAACAATTCGTAACAATTCAATATGTAACTATTGACATATGATATATTGTTAAAAGGTTGGCAACCAATAGTTTTACGTGAAATAAGAAAATTATAAGAAAAGTGAATAACTCAGTGGTAATTGGAATCAATTTTTGACAGAAGGTGTGCGTCACGTGATCTCATCGAAAAGGTAAAGATTAAAGTCGGTCATGTAGGATATATCTTACTACCTTCATCATTTTATAATTTTTCTGCTAATTTGTGCCTTTCGTATCTATCCTGATGTGTAGAATGTGAAAACAGCATATTTTGTTCTGACATCGAAATATATATACAGGGTGCAGCAAAATTAACCGTTGCAGAAGACAAGATAATATTTCGTTTTCAGGAAAATATAAACGTTTTATATAATTAGGGTATTTTCTCTTTGTGTTACGTAAAAATACACATATTTGAACTTCGGATGTCATATGCAAGCAACATAGTGGTGTTTCAGGGAAGGGGTGTGCAGTGAAATATGCGTTATTTTGATAAAAACACAAAAGTAGTACCAAAAATGGTAAAGAATAAGGTACTTGATATCAACCATAGGGATCCCAGTTTGGGATCTCTATGAAAGATATGCCTGCACTGCAGTTTGAGCTTTATTTCGTGAAAATATGTTAAATAGTTCGGAAGATATAGATCAAAACAGATTATAATACACAACAATTCGTAACAATTCAATATGTACATATTGAGATATGATATATTGTAGAAGGTTGCTAACCGACAGTTTTACGTGAAATAAAAAAATATGTAAGAAAAGTGAATAACTCAGTGGTAATTGGAATCAATTTTTGAAAGAAGGTGCGCGTCACGTGATCTCATCGAAAAGGTAAGGGTTAAAGTCGTTCATGTAGAATATATCTTACTACCTTCATCATTTTTTTAATTTTTCTGCTTATTTGTGCCTTTCGTGTCTATCCTGATGTGTAGAATGTGAAAACAGCATATTTTGTTCTGACATCGAAATATATATACAGGGTGCAGCAAAATTAACCGTTGCAGAAGACAAGATAATATTTCGTTTTCAGGAAAATATAAACGTTTTATATAATTAGGGTATTTTCTCTTTGTGTTACGTAAAAATACACATATTTGAACTTCGGATGTCATATGCAAGCAACATAGTGGTGTTTCAGGGAAGGGGTGTGCAGTGAAATATGCGTTATTTTGATAAAAACACAAAAGTAGTACCAAAAATGGTAAAGAATAAGGTACTTGATATAAACCATAGGGATCCCGGTTTGGGATCTCTATGAAAGATGTGCCTGCACTGCAGTTTGAGCTTTATTTCGTGAAAATATGTTAAATAGTTCGGAAGATATAGACCAAAACAGATTATAATACGCAACAATTAGTAACAATTCAATATGTACATATTGACATATGATATATTGTCAGAAGGTTGCCAACCAACAGTTTTACGTGAAATAAGAAAATTATAAGAAAAGTGAATAACTCAGTGGTAATTCGAATCAATTTTTGACAGAAGGTGTGCGTCACGTGATCTCATCGAAAAGGTAAGGGTTAAAGTCGTTCATGTAGAATATATCTTACTACCTTCATCATTTTTTTTAATTTTTCTGCTTATTTGTGCCTTTCGTGTCTATCCTGATGTGTAGAATGTGCAAAACAGCATATTTTGTTCTGACATTGAAATATATATACAGGGTGCAGCAAAATTAACCGTTGCTGAAGACAAGATAATATTTCGTTTTCAGGAAAATATAAACGTTTTCTATAATTAGGGTATTTTCTCTTTGTGTTACGTAAAAATACACATATTTTAACTTCGGGTGTCATATGCAAGCAACATAGTGGTGTGTCAGGGAAGGGGTGTGCAGTGAAATATGCGTTATTTTGAAAAAAAACACAGAAGTAGTACCAAAAATGGTAAAGAATAAGGTACTTGATATCAACCATAGGGATTCCGGTTTGGGGTGTCTATGAAAGATGTCCCTGCACTGCAGTTTGAGCTGAATTTCGTGAAAATATGTTAAATAGTTATGAAGATAGATACCAAAACAGATTATAATACACAACAATTCGTAACAATTCAATATGTAACTATTGACATATGATATATTGTCAGAAGGTTGGCAACAAATAGTTTTACGTGAAATAAGAAAATTATAAGAAAAGTGAATAACTCAGTGGTAATTGGAATCAATTTTTGACAGAAGGTGTGCGTCACGTGATCTCATCGAAAAGGTAAAGATTAAAGTCGGTCATGTAGGATATATCTTACTACCTTCATCATTTTATAATTTTTCTGCTAATTTGTGCCTTTCGTATCTATCCTGATGTGTAGAATGTGAAAACAGCATATTTTGTTCTGACATCGAAATATATATACAGGGTGCAGCAAAATTAACCGTTGCAGAAGACAAGATAATATTTCGTTTTCAGGAAAATATAAACGTTTTATATAATTAGGGTATTTTCTCTTTGTGTTACGTAAAAATACACATATTTGAACTTCGGATGTCATATGCAAGCAACATAGTGGTGTGTCAGGGAAGGGGTGTGCAGTGAAATATGCGTTATTTTGATAAAAACACAAAAGTAGTACCAAAAATGGTAAAGAATAAGGTACTTGATATCAACCATAGGGATCCCAGTTTGGGATCTCTATGAAAGATATGCCTGCACTGCAGTTTGAGCTTTATTTCGTGAAAATATGTTAAATAGTTCGAAGATATAGAACAAAACTGATTATAATACACAACAATTCGTAACAATTCAATATGTACATATTGAAATATGATATATTGTAGAAGGTTGCTAACCGACAGTTTTACGTGAAATAAAAAAATATGTAAGAAAAGTGAATAACTCAGTGGTAATTGGAATCAATTTTTGACAGAAGGTGTGCGTCACGTGTTTTCATCGAAAACGTAAGGGTTAAAGTCGTTCATGTGGGATATATCTTACTACCTTCATCATTTTATAATTTTTCTGCTAATTTGTGCCTTTCGTGTCTATCCTGATGTGTAGAATGTGAAAACAGCATATTTTGTTCTGACATCGAAATATATATATAGGGTGCAGCAAAATTAACCGTTGCAGAAGACAAGATAATATTTCGTTTTCAGGAAAATATAAACGTTTTCTATAATTAGGGTATTTTCTCTTTGTGTTACGTAAAAATACACATATTTGAACTTCGGGTGTCGTATGCAAGCAACATAGTGGTGTGTGAGGGAAGGGGTGTGCAGTGAAATATGCGTTATTTTGAAAAAAAAAAAACAAAAAAGTTGTACCAAAAATGGTAAAGAATAAGGTACTTGATATCAACCATAGGGATTCCGGTTTGGGGTGTCTATGAAAGATGTCCCTGCACTGCAGTTTGAGCTGAATTTGGTGAAAATATGTTAAATAGTTATGAAGATAGATACCAAAACAGATTATAATACACAACAATTCGTAACAATTCAATATGTTACTATTGACATATGATATATTGTCAGAAGGTTGCCAACCAATAGTTTTACGTGAAATAAGAAAATTATAAGAAAAGTGAATAACTCAGGTGGTAATTGGAATCAATTTTTGACAGAAGGTGTGCGTCACGTGATCTCATCGAAAAGGTAAGGGTTAAGGTCGGTCATGTAGGATATATCTTACTACCTTCATCATTTTATAATTTTTCTGCTTATTTGTGCCTTTCGTATCTATCCTGATGTGTAGAATGTGAAAACAGCATATTTTGTTCTGACATCGAAATATATATACAGGGTGCAGCAAAATTAACCGATGCAGAAGACAAGATAATATTTCGTTTTCAGGAAAATATAAACGTTTTCTATAATTAGGGTATTTTCTCTTTGTGTTACGTAAAAATACACATATTTTAACTTCGGGTGTCATATGCAAGCAACATAGTGGTGTGTCAGGGAAGGGGTGTGCAGTGAAATATGCGTTATTTTGAAAAAAAAAAAAAACAAAAAAGTTGTACCAAAAATGGTAAAGAATAAGGTACTTGATATCAACCATAGGGATTCCGGTTTGGGGTGTCTATGAAAGATGTCCCTGCACTGCAGTTTGAGCTGAATTTGGTGAAAATATGTTAAATAGTTATGAAGATAGATACCAAAACAGATTATAATACACAACAATTCGTAACAATTCAATATGTTACTATTGACATATGATATATTGTCAGAAGGTTGCCAACCAATAGTTTTACGTGAAATAAGAAAATTATAAGAAAAGTGAATAACTCAGTGGTAATTGGAATCAATTTTTGACAGAAGGTGTGCGTCACGTGATCTCATCGAAAAGGTAAAGATTAAAGTCGGTCATGTAGGATATATCTTACTACCTTCATCATTTTATAATTTTTCTGCTAATTTGTGCCTTTCGTATCTATCCTGATGTGTAGAATGTGAAAACAGCATATTTTGTTCTGACATCGAAATATATATACAGGGTGCAGCAAAATTAACCGTTGCAGAAGACAAGATAATATTTCGTTTACAGGAAAATATAAACGTTTTCTATAATTAGGGTATTTTCTCTTTGTGTTACGTAAAAATGCACATATTTGAACTTCGGATGTCATATGCAAGCAACATAGTGGTGTGTCAGGGAAGGGGTGTGCAGTGAAATATGCGTTATTTTGAAAAAAACACAAAAGTAGTACCAAAAATGGTAAAGAATAAGGTACTTGATATCAACCATAGGGATTCCGGTTTGGGGTGTCTATGAAAGATGTCCCTGCACTGCAGTTTGAGCTGAATTTGGTGAAAATATGTTAAATAGTTATGAAGATAGATACCAAAACAGATTATAATACACAACAATTCGTAACAATTCAATATGTTACTATTGACATATGATATATTGTCAGAAGGTTGCCAACCAATAGTTTTACGTGAAATAAGAAAATTATAAGAAAAGTGAATAACTCAGTGGTAATTGGAATCAATTTTTGACAGAAGGTGTGCGTCACGTGATCTCATCGAAAAGGTAAGGGTTAAGGTCGGTCATGTAGGATATATCTTACTACCTTCATCATTTTATAATTTTTCTGCTTATTTGTGCCTTTCGTATCTATCCTGATGTGTAGAATGTGAAAACAGCATATTTTGTTCTGACATCGAAATATATATACAGGGTGCAGCAAAATTAAAAGATGCAGAAGACAAGATAATATTTCGTTTTCAGGAAAATATAAACGTTTTCTATAATTAGGGTATTTTCTCTTTGTGTTACGTAAAAATACACATATTTTAACTTCGGGTGTCATATGCAAGCAACATAGTGGTGTGTCAGGGAAGGGGTGTGCAGTGAAATATGCATTATTTTGAAAAAAAAAAAACAAAAAAGTTGTACCAAAAATGGTAAAGAATAAGGTACTTGATATCAACCATAGGGATTCCGGTTTGGGGTGTCTATGAAAGATGTCCCTGCACTGCAGTTTGAGCTGAATTTGGTGAAAATATGTTAAATAGTTATGAAGATAGATACCAAAACAGATTATAATACACAACAATTCGTAACAATTCAATATGTTACTATTGACATATGATATATTGTCAGAAGGTTGCCAACCAATAGTTTTACGTGAAATAAGAAAATTATAAGAAAAGTGAATAACTCAGTGGTAATTGGAATCAATTTTTGACAGAAGGTGTGCGTCACGTGATCTCATCGAAAAGGTAAAGATTAAAGTCGGTCATGTAGGATATATCTTACTACCTTCATCATTTTATAATTTTTCTGCTAATTTGTGCCTTTCGTATCTATCCTGATGTGTAGAATGTGAAAACAGCATATTTTGTTCTGACATCGAAATATATATACAGGGTGCAGCAAAATTAACCGTTGCAGAAGACAAGACAATATTTCGTTTACAAAAAAATATAAACGTTTTCTATAATTAGGGTATTTTCTCTTTGTGTTACGTAAAAATGCACATATTTGAACTTCGGATGTCATATGCAAGCAACATAGTGGTGTGTCAGGGAAGGGATGTGCAGTGAAATATGCGTTATTTTGAAAAAAACACAAAAGTAGTACCAAAAATGGTAAAGAATAAGGTACTTGATATCAACCATAGGGATTCCGGTTTGAGGTGTCTATGAAAGATGTCCCTGCACTGCAGTTTGAGCTGAATTTCGTGAAAATATGTTAAATAGCTATGAAGATAGATACCAAAACAGATTATAATACACAACAATTCGTAATAATTCAATATGTAACTATTGACATATGATATATTGTCAGAAGGTTGCCAACCAATAGTTTTACGTGAAATAAGAAAATTATAAGAAAAGTGAATAACTCAGTGGTAATTGGAATCAATTTTTGACAGAAGGTGTGCGTCACGTGATCTCATCGAAAAGGTAAGGGTTAAGGTCGTTCATGTAGGATATATCTTACTACCTTCATCATTTTATAATTTTTCTGCTTATTTGTGCCTTTCGTATCTATCCTGATGTGTAGAATGTGAAAACAGCATATTTTGTTCTGACATCGAAATATATATACAGGGTGCAGCAAAATTAACCGATGCAGAAGACAAGATAATATTTCGTTTTCAGGAAAATATAAACGTTTTCTATAATTAGGGTATTTTCTCTTTGTGTTACGTAAAAATACACATATTTTAACTTCGGGTGTCATATGCAAGCAACATAGTGGTGTGTCAGGGAAGGGGTGTGCAGTGAAATATGCGTTATTTTGAAAAAAAAAACAAAAAAGTTGTACCAAAAATGGTAAAGAATAAGGTACTTGATATCAACCATAGGGATTCCGGTTTGGGGTGTCTATGAAAGATGTCCCTGCACTGCAGTTTGAGCTGAATTTGGTGAAAATATGTTAAATAGTTATGAAGATAGATACCAAAACAGATTATAATACACAACAATTCGTAACAATTCAATATGATACTATTGACATATGATATATTGTCAGAAGGTTGCCAACCAATAGTTTTACGTGAAATAAGAAAATTATAAGAAAAGTGAATAACTCAGTGGTAATTGGAATCAATTTTTGACAGAAGGTGTGCGTCACGTTATCTCATCGAAAAGGTAAAGATTAAAGTCGGTCATGTAGGATATATCTTACTACCTTCATCATTTAATAATTTTTCTGCTAATTTGTGCCTTTCGTATCTATCCTGATGTGTAGAATGTGAAAACAGCATATTTTGTTCTGACATCGAAATATATATACAGGGTGCAGCAAAATTAATTGTTGCAGAAGACAAGATAATATTTCGTTTACAGGAAAATATAAACGTTTTCTATAATTAGGGTATTTTCTCTTTGTGTTACGTAAAAATGCACATATTTGAACTTCGGATGTCATATGCAAGCAACATAGTGGTGTGTCAGGGAAGGGGTGTGCAGTGAAATATGCGTTATTTTGAAAAAAACACAAAAGTAGTACCAAAAATGGTAAAGAATAAGGTACTTGATATCAACCATAGGGATTCCGGTTTGAGGTGTCTATGAAAGATGTCCCTGCACTGCAGTTTGAGCTGAATTTCGTGAAAATATGTTAAATAGTTATGAAGATAGATACCAAAACAGATTATAATACACAACAATTCGTAATAATTCAATATGTAACTATTGACATATGATATATTGTCAGAAGGTTGCCAACCAATAGTTTTACGTGAAATAAGAAAATTATAAGAAAAGTGAATAACTCAGTGGTAATTGGAATCAATTTTTGACAGAAGGTGTGCGTCACGTGATCTCATCGAAAAGGTAAGGGTTAAGGTCGGTCATGTAGGATATATCTTACTACCTTCATCATTTTATAATTTTTCTGCTTATTTGTGCCTTTCGTATCTATCCTGATGTGTAGAATGTGAAAACAGCATATTTTGTTCTGACATCAAAATATATATACAGGGTGCAGCAAAATTAACCGATGCAGAAGACAAGATAATATTTCGTTTTCAGGAAAATATAAACGTTTTCTATAATTAGGGTATTTTCTCTTTGTGTTACGTAAAAATTCACATATTTGAACTGCGGATGTCATATGCAAGCAACATAGTGGTGTTTCGGAGAAGGGGTGTGCAGTGAAATATGCGTTATTTTGATAAAAACACAAAAGTAGTACCAAAATGGTAAAGAATAAGGTACTTGATATAAACCATAGGGATCCCGGTTTGGGATCTCTATGTAAGATGTGCCTGCACTGCAGTTTGAGCTTTATTTCGTGAAAATATGTTAAATAGTTCGGAAGATATAGACCAAAACAGATTATAATACACAACAATTAGTAACAATTCAATATGTACATATTGACATATGATATATTGTCAGAAGGTTGCCAACCAACAGTTTTACGTGAAATAAGAAAATTATAAGAAAAGTGAATAACTCAGTGGTAATTCGAATCAATTTTTGACAGAAGGTGTGCGTCACGTGATCTCATCGAAAAGGTAAGGGTTAAAGTCGTTCATGTAGAATATATCTTACTACCTTCATCATTTTTTTAATTTTTCTGCTTATTTGTGCCTTTCGTGTCTATCCTGATGTGTAGAATGTGCAAAACAGCATATTTTGTTCTGACATTGAAATATATATACAGGGTGCAGCAAAATTAACCGTTGCTGAAGACAAGATAATATTTCGTTTTCAGGAAAATATAAACGTTTTCTATAATTAGGGTATTTTCTCTTTGTGTTACGTAAAAATACACATATTTTAACTTCGGGTGTCATATGCAAGCAACATAGTGGTGTGTCAGGGAAGGGGTGTGCAGTGAAATATGCGTTATTTTAAAAAAAAACACAAAAGTAGTACCAAAAAAGGTAAAGAATAAGGTACTTGATATCAACCATAGGGATTCCGGTTTGGGGTGTCTATGAAAGATGTCCCTGCACTGCAGTTTGAGCTGAATTTCGTGAAAATATGTTAAATAGTTATGAAGATAGATACGAAAACAGATTATAATACACAACAATTCGTAACAATTCAATATGTAACTATTGACATATGATATATTGTCAGAAGGTTGCCAACCAATAGTTTTACGTGAAATAAGAAAATTATAAGAAAAGTGAATAACTCAGTGGTAATTGGAATCAATTTTTGACAGAAGGTGTGCGTCACGTGATCTCATCGAAAAGGTAAAGATTAAAGTCGGTCATGTAGGATATATCTTACTACCTTCATCATTTTATAATTTTTCTGCTAATTTGTGCCTTTCGTATCTATCCTGATGTGTAGAATGTGAAAACAGCATATTTTGTTCTGACATCGAAATATATATACAGGGTGCAGCAAAATTAACCGTTGCAGAAGACAAGATAATATTTCGTTTTCAGGAAAATATAAACGTTTTATATAATTAGGGTATTTTCTCTTTGTGTTACGTAAAAATACACATATTTGAACTTCGGATGTCATATGCAAGCAACATAGTGGTGTTTCAGGGAAGGGGTGTGCAGTGAAATATGCGTTATTTTGATAAAAACACAAAAGTAGTACCAAAAATGGTAAAGAATAAGGTACTTGATATCAACCATAGGGATCCCAGTTTGGGATCTCTATGAAAGATATACCTGCACTGCAGTTTGAGCTTTATTTCGTGAAAATATGTTAAATAGTTCGGAAGATATAGATCAAAACTGATTATAATACACAACAATTCGTAACAATTCAATATGTACATATTGAAATATGATATATTGTAGAAGGTTGCTAACCGACAGTTTTACGTGAAATAAAAAAATATGTAAGAAAAGTGAATAACTCAGTGGTAATTGGAATCAATTTTTGAAAGAAGGTGCGCGTCACGTGATCTCATCGAAAAGGTAAGGGTTAAAGTCGTTCATGTAGAATATATCTTACTACCTTCATCATTTTTTTAATTTTTCTGCTTATTTGTGCCTTTCGTGTCTATCCTGATGTGTAGAATGTGAAAACAGCATATTTTGTTCTGACATCGAAATATATATACAGGGTGCAGGAAAATTAACCGTTGCAGAAGACAAGATAATATTTCGTTTTCAGGAAAATATAAACGTTTTCTATAATTAGGGTATTTACTCTTTGTGTTACGTAAAAATACACATATTTGAACTTCGGGTGTCATATGCAAGCAACATAGTTGTGTGTCAGGGAAGGGGTTTGCAGTGAAATATGCGTTATTTTGAAAAAAGCAAAAAAGTATTACCAAAAATTGTAAAAAATAAGGTACTTGATATCAACCTTAGGGATGCCGGTTCGGGATCTCTATGAAAGATGTGCCTGCACTGCAGTTTGAGCTTTATTTCGTGAAAATATGTTAAATAGTTCGGAAGATATAGACCAAAACAGATTATAATACACAACAATTCGTAACAATTCAATATGTAAGAATTGACATATGATATATTGTCAGAAGGTTGCCAACCAATAGTTTTACGTGAAATAAGAAAATTATAAGAAAAGTGAATAACTCAGTGGTAATTGGAATCAATTTTTGACAGAAGGTGTGCGTCACGTGATCTCATCGAAAAGGTAAAGATTAAAGTCGGTCATGTAGGATATATCTTACTACCTTCATCATTTTATAATTTTTCTGCTAATTTGTGCCTTTCGTATCTATCCTGATGTGTAGAATGTGAAAACAGCATATTTTGTTCTGATATCGAAATATATATACAGGGTGCAGCAAAATTAACCGTTGCAGAAGACAAGATAATATTTCGTTTTCAGGAAAATATAAACGTTTTATATAATTAGGGTATTTTCTCTTTGTGTTACGTAAAAATACACATATTTGAACTTCGGATGTCATATGCAAGCAACATAGTGGTGTTTCAGGGAAGGGGTGTGCAGTGAAATATGCGTTATTTTGATAAAAACACAAAAGTAGTACCAAAAATGGTAAAGAATAAGGTACTTGATATCAACCATAGGGATCCCAGTTTGGGATCTCTATGAAAGATATGCCTGCACTGCAGTTTGAGCTTTATTTCGTGAAAATATGTTAAATAGTTCGGAAGATATAGATCAAAACAGATTATAATACACAACAATTCGTAACAATTCAATATGTACATATTGAGATATGATATATTGTAGAAGGTTGCTAACCGACAGTTTTACGTGAAATAAAAAAATATATAAGAAATGTGAATAACTCAGTGGTAATTGGAATCAATTTTTGAAAGAAGGTGCGCGTCATGTGATCTCATTGAAAAGGTAAGGGTTAAAGTCCTTCATGTATTATATATCTTGCTTACTTCATCATTTTATAATTTTTCTGCTAATTTGTGCCTTTCATATCTATCCTGATGTGTTGAATATGAAAACAGCATATTTTGTTCTGACATCGAAATATATATACAGGGTGCAGCAAAATTTACCGTTGCAGAAGACAAGATAATATTTCGTTTCCAGGAAAATATAAACGTTTTCTATAATTAGGGTATTTTCTCTTTGTGTTACGTAAAAATACACATATTTTAACTTCGGGTGTCATATGCAAGCAACATAGTGGTGTGTCAGGGAAGGGGTGTGCAGTGAAATATGCGTTATTTTTATAAAAACACAAAAGTAGTACCAAAAATGGTAAAGAATAAGGTACTTGATATCAACCATAGGGATTCCGGTTTGAGGTGTCTATGAAAGATGTCCCTGCACTGCAGTTTGAGCTGAATTTCGTGAAAATATGTTAAATAGTTATGAAGATAGATACCAAAACAGATTATAATACACAACAATTCGTAATAATTCAATATGCAACTATTGACATATGATATATTGTCAGAAGGTTGCCAACCAATAGTTTTACGTGAAATAAGAAAATTATAAGAAAAGTGAATAACTCAGTGGTAATTGGAATCAATTTTTGACAGAAGGTGTGCGTCACGTGATCTCATCGAAAAGGTAAGGGTTAAAGTCGGTCATGTAGGATATATCTTACTACCTTCATCATTTTATAATTTTTCTGCTTATTTGTGCCTTTCGTATCTATCCTGATGTGTAGAATGTGAAAACAGCATATTTTGTTCTGACATCGAAATATATATACAGGGTGCAGCAAAATTAACCGTTGCTGAAGACAAGATAATATTTCGTTTTCAGGAAAATATAAACGTTTTCTATAATTAGGGTATTTTCTCTTTGTGTTACCTAAAAATACACATATTTTAATTTCGGGTGTCATATGCAAGCAACATAGTGGTGTGTCAGGGAAGGGGTGTGCAGTGAAATATGCGTTATTTTGAAAAAAGCAAAAAAGTATTACCAAAAATTGTAAAAAATAAGGTACTTGATATCAACCTTAGGGATGCCGGTTCGGGATCTCTATGAAAGATGTGCCTGCTCTGCAGTTTGAGCTTTATTTCGTGAAAATATGTTAAATAGTTCGGAAGATATAGACCAAAACAGATTATAATACACAACAATTCGTAACAATTCAATATGTAAGAATTGACATATGATATATTGTCAGAAGGTTGCCAACCAACAGTTTTACGTGAAATAAGAAAATTATAAGAATAGTGAATAACTGAGTGGTAATTGGAATCAATTTTTGACAGAAGGTGTGCGTCACGTGTTTTCATCGAAAACGTAAGGGTTAAAGTCGTTCATGTGGGATATATCTTACCTCCTTCATCATTTTATAATTTTTCTGCTAATTTGTGCCTTTCGTGTCTATCCTGATGTGTAGAATGTGAAAACAGCATATTTTGTTCTGACATCGAAATATATATACAGGGTGCAGCAAAATTAACCGTTGCAGAAGACAAGATAATATTTCGTTTTCAGGAAAATATAAACGTTTTCTATAATTAGGGTATTTTCTCTTTGTGTTACCTAAAAATACAGATATTTTAATTTCGGGTGTCATATGCAAGCAACATAGTGGTGTGTCAGGGAAGGGGTGTGCAGTGAAATATGCGTTATTTTGATAAAAACACAAAAGTAGTACCAAAAATTGTAAAAAATAATATACTTGATATCAACCTTAGGGATGCCGGTTCGGGATCTCTATGAAAGATGTGGCTGCTCTGCAGTTTGAGCTTTATTTCGTGAAAATATGTTAAATAGTTATGAAGATATAAACCAAAACAGATTATAATACACAACAATTCGTAACAATTCAATATGTAACTATTGAAATATGATATATTGTCAGAAGGTTGCCAACCAACAGTTTTACGTGAAATAAGAAAATTAGAAGAAAAGTGAATAACTCAGTGGTAATTGGAATCAATTTTTGACAGAAGGTGTGCGTCACGTGTTCTCTTCGAAAAGGTAAGGGTTAAAGTCGTTCATGTAGAATATATCTTACTACCTTCATCATTTTAGAATTTTTCTGCTAATTTGTGCCTTTCGTATCTATCCTGATGTGTAGAATGTGAAAACAGCATATTTTGTTCTGACATCAAAATATATATACAGGGTGCAGCAAAATTAACCGTTGCAGAAGACAAGATAATATTTCGTTTTCAGGAAAATATAAACGTTTTCTATAATTAGCGTATTTTCTCTTTGTGTTACGTAAAAATACACATATTTGAACTTCGGGTGTCATATGCAAGCAACATAGTGGTGTGTCAGGGAAGGGGTTTGCAGTGAAATATGCGTTATTTTGAAAAAAGCAAAAAAGTATTACCAAACATAGTAGAGAATAAGGTACTTGATATCAACCATAGGGATCCCGGTTTGGGACCTCTTTGATAGATGTGCCTGCACTGCAGTTTGAGCTTAATTTGGTGAAAATATGTTAAATAGTTATGAAGATATAAACCAAAACAGATTATAATACACAACAATTCGTAACAATTCAATATGTAAATATTGACATATGATATATTGTCAGAAGGTTGCCAACCAACAGTTTTACGTGAAATAAGAAAATTAGAAGAAAAGTGAATAACTCAGTGGTAATTGGAATCAATTTTTGACAGAAGGTGTGCGTCACGTGTTCTCATCGAAAAGGTAAGGGTTAAAGTCGTTCATGTGGGATATATCTTACCTCCTTCAGCGTTTTATAATTTTTCTGCTAATTTGTGCCTTTCGTATCTATCCTGATGTGTAGAATGTGAAAACAGCATATTTTGTTCTGACATCAAAATATATATACAGGGTGCAGCAAAATTAACCGTTGCAGAAGACAAGATAATATTTCGTTTTCAGAAAAATATAAACGTTTTTTATAATTAGCGTATTTTCTCTTTGTGTTACGTAAAAATAAACACATTTTTGAACTTCGGGTGTCATATGCAAGCAACATAGTGGTGTGTCAGGGTAGGGGTTTGCAGTGAAATATGCGTTATTTTGAAAAAAGCAAAAAAGTAGTACCAAACATAGTAGAGAATAAGGTACTTGATATCAACCATAGGGATCCCGGTTTGGGACCTCTATGATAGATGTGCCTGCACTGCAGTTTGAGCTTTATTTCGTGAAAATATATTAAATAGTTCGGAAGATATAGACCAAAACAGATTATAATACACAACAATTCGTAACAATTCAATATGTAAGTATTGACATATGATATATTGTCAGAAGGTTGCCAACCAACAGTTTTACGTGAAATAAGAAAATTATAAGAAAAGTGAATAACTGAGTGGTAATTGAAATCAATTTTTGACAGAAGGTGTGCGTCACGTGTTCTCATCGAAAACGTAAGGGTAAAAGTCCTTCATGTATTATATATCTTGCTTACTTCATCATTTTATAATTTTTCTGCTAATTTGTGCCTTTCGTATCTATCCTGATGTGTTGAAGATGAAAACAGCATATTTTGTTCTGACATCGAAATATATATACAGGGTGCAGCAAAATTAACCGTTGCAGAAGACAAGATAATATTTCGTTTTCAGGAAACAATAAACGTTTTCTATAATTAGGGTATTTTCTCTTTGTGTTACGTAAAAATACACATATTTGAACTTCGGGTGTCATATGCAAGCAACATAGTGGTGTGTCAGGGAAGGGGTTTGCAGTGAAATATGCGTTATTTTGAAAAAAAAACACAAAAGTAGTACCAAAATTGGTAAAGAATAAGGTACTTGATATCACCCATAGGGATCCCGGTTTGGGGTGTCTATGAAAGATGTGCCTGCACTGCAATTTGAGCTTTATTTCGTGAAAATATGTTAAATAGTTCGGAAGATATAGACCAAAACAGATTATAATACGCAACAATTAGTAACAATTCAATATGTACATATCGTCCCTTTCCGGCATTAATGCAGTAAGCGACAATTTGAAAATTTTACAGGAGAGCCGAAAAACTAAAATTTTGATGGTTTTTCTTGTATAACTTTTTTGTTTTCTGAACTATTTTCGTAAGAAAAATACAGCTAATATAATTAAACAAGCTCCGTCAAATAGAAGAGTGACGTATGTAATAGCTTCAATATATTCACTTATTTTGGCGCTTAATTCATTTTTGCTTACAAAATTTTTAACAAATCAATGCTTCAAGCGACATTCATTCAAATGTATTAATGCTTTAAAGCACACGGTGTCATGGTGAGATTGCGTTAAGCGACATTTAGGGAAAAAATAAATGCTAATAAATCGCTGATTCGTTAATTGAAGAGTGTATACTGATTAGTAAAATACTGAACGCTTCTTGAAATAATACTGTTTAAAATCAATTAGCCAAGAAAAATGCTCTGGATTACCTCTCCTTTATATGTAAAAATTAATCTAATATTGTGAATGCTTAAGTTAATAATAACACACCATTATTTAGTTTTCTCATTTATTTTTAGCGTTATTTTTTTAATTTCTTAAAGCTTAGAATATTGCAAATTATTACTGATTTGTTAAGCTTACTGATCAATGAAAATTTGCATTATATATTTACTAAATGAATGCAAATTGTCGAAACTTCAGAAAACTGTAACTTTATCAGACAACATGTTTCAATCTTGAATTTCTTCTTCGGTGTCCTCTTCATCTGTCTCAGGGATGGTATCTTGTGCTTCTCCCGTGTGTGGCAACTGTTGGTAGAACCCGTGTAGATGCTTTGGTAGAATATTCTGATTACACAATTTGACAAGATCCTGGCCTTACTGATAGGGATGGCTGCCGCATAAAGTCTGCTTGGCTGCTTTTGTCTTGGTGGGCGAAGTTTCAGTGTAAGATACACTGCGTTCTTAGTCACTGAATACTTAACTTTGGCAAATTCACTATTTTTTGAAAAAGCGACAACTCTCATTTTTGACAGCAAGAAAGGCTCCCCTGACTCATGTTTCTTAGCACTGAAGATTTGGGCTGCCAAAGTTGACCAATTTCTAAAAGAATCATGCTTCAATAATTCAACATTATATGAATGTGGCTTTGTTCTCGCCATTCTCATGACGGTAATCCACTCGGAAGGACTTTCAATTTTTTGATTATTTATTAGATGCTTTCTCAATTTGACTATGCACACTGTCCACAGTCATATATGTGTGACCCGGTACCAAATAATTGATCTGGATTCGTTTCAAGTTTTTGGATTTTTCAAGTTCATATTTCAACATGGCCTTAATATTTTTATTTTTGTTTTGACCGGCACAGTTATCGCAATACAGGATTAAAGTTGAAACATTACCTCGTTCGTCCACTACATCTATATATCTCGAAAGAATGGAAGCGATTTCATTCGATCCTCGTTTACCTTCGCTCTCACTCCACACATGATTGTATGCATTTCTGCTTTTTGATTCATATATCGAGAGATTGTATACGGAATACTTTCGTGTGTAGTATAAAAGCATGGAATCGCCATGAGGTACGCTCAAAACTTTCTGCAAACCGAAACTTGGGACAAGTGTTCCTTCCTGGCTGCCACTCAAACTCTGCTGTTTTTTGAAACGAGCCTTAGTTGCTTCTTTACATTCAATATGTCGGGTGTAATCAGCCTTCTCTTCTTGGGTTATGTCTGTCTTGTTGGTAAATGCGATACATTTCTGGCACTTGTCCTTGTTGAGTCTATGAAACCCAAGGTTGAATTTTGAGTTAAATATACCCCGAAAAACTCTTTCACTCACAGGGATATTTTCTTCTTTGTTCATTGCACGTGAGTAAATCGTATAGAGATGAGTGACGTTTTTGAGATCCTCGGGAAGATATAGTCGTGTTGTTTTATTTCTACAGTAGTGGTAAGGCACTACAGGAAGTCTTTGAATGAATTCAACAACGAGCTTCACATCTCGCTCGGATGTCGCATTAGGGCGAACTGAGTGGCGTCCTCGACCATCAGGTTTTGCTGAGCCTTCAGTGGATTGTGTAACAGTGTAATTCGCAAACCTTTCTGAGATATCTAATGTTGAGAGCAAGAATTGAAGACAAACTCTTCTATAGCCTTCACCTTCGTTAACAAAATACTGAAAAGATTATGCCCGTGGGCTCTCTCCCTGAATCCTCCTTCTTTTCACTGGAACTTGTCTGGTTGCTCCTAAGATCCAATTCCTTTGATCATTCGGTTTTAAAGTCCAAAAGTGTGTAAATAAGTATTGGCGCCTCTCTTCCGAAATATCAGAACATTTATTTGGGCAAGACTTGCATTTGTTTAGTTGTATTTGTTTCTTCTCAACTCTTTCTTGCCTGTTTTGGTTGTAGGCTTGGCCACGTTGCTTTAATCGTTTTTTCCTCTCTTTTTGAGGAGTTTTCTTTTTAATTCTCAATCCCTTTTCCCCTACGATGTTCTTTTCTGGTGTAAAGTAATCTTTCTATTTACAATCTTCATCCGTTTCCTAGCACCGTTTTCCTCGTAACCATCACCTGAATTCAACTTTGCAGCTGAATTTTCTGAAGCTCTTTTACTCTTAACATATATATTCATCTGATGAGGTTGGTGTTGTGCCCGACCAATCCGTTGAGTTTTCGGAAGGGCAAGCCTGGTTTAGTATGATATCATCGTCAGAGAAATAGTTTAAATAGTTCAGTCCCAAATTTGTTCTTTTTCTAAAGTTCCGTTTCTCAGCGAAATAATGTTAATCTCTTTCTCGATTCCTTTCTAAAGTCCCCTCTTCATTCGGGTTTAGGGTCTCTTCCTCTACTACTGTCTCCTGATGCTTGTTTGGGTTTTTCCTCCTTTCTTCGGTCTTCTCCTCATCTTCGTTTAGGATCCCTTCCACTGCTACTGTCTCCTGATGCTTCTTTGGTTTCTCCCTCCCTTCTTCAGTCTTTTTCTCATTGTGGTTTAAAGTGTTTTCCACTGCTACTGTCTCCTGATGCTTGTTTGGGTTTTTCTTCCTTTCTTCAGCCTTCTTCTGATCCGAGTTTAGATCATCTACTCCTCAATTCTGATGCTTGTTTGTTTTTCCTTCCCTCTTTCTCCCTTCTTTTTATCCGGGTTTAGGGTATTTTCTACTGCTGCTCTCTTCTGAAGCTGGTTTGGGTTTTCTTCTCTTCTTCAGCCTTCTTTTCATACGGGTTTAGGGCATCTTCTACTGCTACTCAATTCTGATGCTTGTTTGGGTTTTTCTTCCCTTCTTCATTCTTCTCCTCATCCGGGTTTAGGATATCTTCCACTGTTACTCTCTTCTGAAGCTGGTTTGGGTTTTTCTTCCCTTCTTCAGCCTTCTTCTCATCCAACTTGAGTATCTCCCACCGCTACTTTCTCCTGATGCTTGTTTGGGTTTTCCTTCCCTTCTTCAGCCTTCTTCTCATCCGGGTTTAGGATATCTTTCACTGCTACTCACTTCTGATGCTTGTTTGGGTTTCCCTTCAGCCTTATTCTCATCCTAGTCTAGGGCCTCTTCCCCTGCTGTGAGTAAGGCCTCAATTTTTATGATCTCACTCTTCGAACAGTTAACTATATTGGAATATGTCTCGTTTGGTACCCTTGGCTTTATGACTTGTTCTTCAACTTGCTGTTTGGTTAGATTTAAAATCTTCCTCCCACGGGAAAACTGAAAGCAGAAAACAATAAAAAAAGAATAAACCGACCTAAAAATGTGATAAAAGTAATATTTTTAGTGCAAAGTAATAGTTTTAAAAGCTTTGACTAATAGTACCTCCTGCCTACTAAATAAAGCTGACTTTTAAAGTTGGCAGAAATAACATCCATTAAATAAATTAGGTAGTTTTGATTTCCATTGGCTTGAAAGTTCAGGTATAAGTAGTAGGCACGTGGTAGTGTAAGTCGAAGCTTTAGGAGATTATTACTCTGCTATTTTTATCACGCTTCTTTGAAATCGGTTTCATTTTTATATAATTAACATTGACAATTTGTTACCTGGCCGGTGGGATAGGGGCAACTTTCCTGCCTGTCTGCCAAATAGCATTGGATAGATCGAACGTGAACACGAACCTTGTTCTAGCCGGTCATCCAAACTGAGAATTTCCGTGATATTCCTCAGTCTTAACAGGCGAATGTCGGGACGGCACCTTCTGTAAGGCCAGAGCCGCTTTCTTTCCACATCCTTGCCCTCCATTCTTCTCTGGTCTCATCGTTAGTTTCCTAAAGGCCACAACTAATTCACATTGCTAATTAGTTACTAAAAGAAATCTTTCTTAACAACTAGATTTTATATGCACAGAACGATCATTACAATAGGAATAACCGCCATCAAATATCGATAACACATAACTTCCACGTCATGAGCAGGTAACATAGAAGACGCGAACGGCTACCGAACATAATAGAACGCAGCTGATGCCCATTAAGGGCAAACAAAATTATGTGAGTAAATTTTTACTAGCGCAAACTGTTGGGGCACAAATAACTGCTATCAGTACACCTGAGACAGTCGTACTTGTGGGATCTTCAAGCGCTACAGTGTCAAGGTTTTACCAACAGTGCTCATGACGGTCAGTCATCCGCCAAGCGATTACACTTGGATCAGGTACGTGCGGTGGGCAGAAAATGAACAACGAATAGCACTATCGTATCTCACCACAGGTGTATGACAATGCAGGAATTGATGTACCTGTACAATGTGGGCCAATAAATCCTACAACAAATTTCAACCATGACCATGTGACATACCTTACATCCGTTAGGGTATCATAGCCGTAGACCAACACTATTACAACAACACAGAAATAACATAAGGCTGACACGGACAAAAGCAAAGGGATCATTGGACTATGGATCAATGAAAGAAGGTTATCTGCAGTGGTAAGTCCCGTTTTTTACTGAACCATGTCGAAGAGATTGTTGGAAACAGCATGAGTGTACGTCTCTGGGTTGCAGCATGGTAATTCAATAGGACGGTGGCGGTGCTGTTTATTGTCTGGGTTTGGGAAGCGACTCACAGGTATTTCTTACTCGATTAAATTTTTCATGGCGCAAGATATTGCAACCCATACTTCCAAGTCAAAGAGAACAGCGCCATATTCTACTTAACCCATACTTCTGCACCGAAATATGAAACCTCATATGGATTATACGACGTTACACACTGTTATTGCAAGTAAAACAGCAGTAAGTAGCTATAACAATATTACCGTTTACTTCAGAAGTGAGGCTGAGAGCCTCTTACGTATATTTTTAAGATAGCAAAATTGCTGTAAGGAAAAGTATTTGTTCTTACCAGGTAAATAGGACTGCAACAAATACTGAAAATCATTGATATCATTACATCAAAATTGTTTCAAGCGACTCAGAACCAACTACAAGCTGGCGCTTACTACACTTTTGCCGTGAAATATTGTAATAATCATGTTCATACCACATTTATTTGTTCCAAGTACGAAAATAATTTGGTGTTTGAAACAATCTAGACTACAAGTCAGTTTCTTTGTTTCATCAGAAACATTTATGCAGTAAATACAAACGACTGAGTGTTACATACGACATTTTTGCCTCCAGTAAGTCTAATTACACCCGTGTAAGCGACATAGCTATCTCGGTAACGGTTAAAGATAGAAACATGGCGATTAGACCATTCGATGCGCCTTAAAACTCTGAACCAAAAAATATAAAAAAGTCAATTTCGAAAAAAATGTCGCTTACTGCGTTAATGCCGGAAAGGGACGATATTGACATATGATATATTGTCAGAAGGTTGCCAACCAACAGTTTTACGTGAAATAAGAAAATTATAAGAAAAGTGAATAACTCAGTGGTAATTCGAATCAATTTTTGACAGAAGGTGTGCGTCACGTGATCTCATCGAAAAGGTAAGGGTTAAAGTCGTTCATGTAGAATATATCTTACTACCTTCATCATTTTATATTTTTTCTGCTAATTTGTGCCTTTCGTGTCTATCCTGATGTGTAGAATGTGAAAACAGCATATTTTGTTCTGACATCGAAATATATATACAGGGTGCAGCAAAATTAACCGTTGCAGAAGACAAGATAATATTTCGTTTTCAGGAAAATATAAACGTTTTCTATAATTAGGGTATTTTCTCTTTGTGTTACGTAAAAATACACATATTTTAACTTCGGGTGTCATATGCAAGCAACATAGTGGTGTGTCAGGGAAGGGGTGTGCAGTGAAATATGCGTTATTTTGAAAAAAACACAAAAGTAGTACCAAAAATTTTAAAGAATAAGGTACTTGATATCAACCATAGGGATTCCCGTTTGAGGTGTCTATGAAAGATGTCCCTGCACTGCAGTTTGAGCTGAATTTCGTGAAAATATGTTAAATAGTTCGGAAGATATAGACCAAAACAGATTATAATACACAACAATTCGTAACAATTCAATATGTAAGAATTGACATATGATATATTATCAGAAGGTTGCCAACCAACAGTTTTACGTGAAATAAGAAAATTATAAGAATAGTGAATAACTGAGTGGTAATTGGAATCAATTTTTGACAGAAGGTGTGCGTCACGTGTTTTCATCGAAAACGTAAGGGTTAAAGTCGTTCATGTGGGATATATCTTACCTCCTTCATCATTTTATAATTTTTCTGCTAATTTGTGCCTTTCGTATCTATCCTGATGTGTAGAATGTGAAAACAGCATATTTTGTTCTGACATCGAAATATATATACAGGGTGCAGCAAAATTAACCGTTGCTGAAGACAAGATAATATTTCGTTTTCAGGAAAATATAAACGTTTTCTATAATTAGGGTATTTTCTCTTTGTGTTACCTAAAAATACACATATTTTAATTTCGGGTGTCATATGCAAGCAACATAGTGGTGTGTCAGGGAAGGGGTGTGCAGTGAAATATGCGTTATTTTGAAAAAAGCAAAAAAGTATTACAAAAATTGTAAAAAATAAGGTACTTGATATCAACCTTAGGGATGTCGGTTCGGGATCTCTATGAAAGATGTGCCTGCTCTGCAGTTTGAGCTTTATTTCGTGAAAATATGTTAAATAGTTCGGAAGATATAGACCAAAACAGATTATAATACACAACAATTCGTAACAATTCAATATGTAAGAATTGACATATGATATATTGTCAGAAGGTTGCCAACCAACAGTTTTACGTGAAATAAGAAAATTATAAGAATAGTGAATAACTGAGTGGTAATTGGAATCAATTTTTGACAGAAGGTGTGCGTCACGTGTTTTCATCGAAAACGTAAGGGTTAAAGTCGTTCATGTGGGATATATCTTACCTCCTTCATCATTTTATAATTTTTCTGCTAATTTGTGCCTTTCGTGTCTATCCTGATGTGTAGAATGTGAAAACAGCATATTTTGTTCTGACATCGAAATATATATACAGGGTGCAGCAAAATTAACCGTTGCTGAAGACAAGATAATATTTCGTTTTCAGGAAAATATAAACGTTTTCTATAATTAGGGTATTTTCTCTTTGTGTTACCTAAAAATACACATATTTTAATTTCGGCTGTCATATGCAAGCAACATAGTGGTGTGTCAGGGAAGGGGTGTGCAGTGAAATATGCGTTATTTTGATAAAAACACAAAAGTAGTACCAAAAATTGTAAAAAATAATATACTTGATATCAACCTTAGGGATGCCGGTTCGGGATGTCTATGAAAGATGTGCCTGCTCTGCAGTTTGAGCTTTATTTCGTGAAAATATGTTAAATAGTTATGGAGATATAAACCAAAACAGATTATAATACACAACAATTCGTAACAATTCAATATGTAACTATTGAAATATGATATATTGTCAGAAGGTTGCCAACCAACAGTTTTACGTGAAATAAGAAAATTAGAAGAAAAGTGAATAACTCAGTGGTAATTGGAATCAATTTTTGACAGAAGGTGTGCGTCACGTGTTCTCATCGAAAAGATAAGGGTTAAAGTCGTTCATGTGGGATATATCTTACCTCCTTCAGCGTTTTATAATTTTTCTGCTAATTTGTGCCTTTAGTATCTATCCTGATGTGTAGAATGTAAAAACAGCATATTTTGTTCTGACATCAAAATATATATACAGGGTGCAGCAAAATTAACCGTTGCAGAAGACAAGATAATATTTCGTTTTCAGAAAAATATAAACGTTTTTTACAATTAGCGTATTTTCTCTTTGTGTTACGTAAAAATACACATATTTGAACTTCGGGTGTCATATGCAAGCAACATAGTGGTGTGTCAGAGTAGGGGTTTGCAGTGAAATATGCGTTATTTTGAAAAAAGCAAAAAAGTAGTACCAAACATAGTAGAGAATAAGGTACTTGATATCAACCATAGGGATCCCGGTTTGGGACCTCTATGATAGATGTGCCTGCACTGCAGTTTCAGCTTTATTTCGTGAAAATATATTAAATAGTTCGGAAGATATAGACCAAAACAGATTATAATACACAACAATTCGTAACAATTCAATATGTAAGTATTGACATATGATATATTGTCAGAAGGTTGCCAACCAACAGTTTTACGTGAAATAAGAAAATTATAAGAAAAGTGAATAACTGAGTGGTAATTGAAATCAATTTTTGACAGAAGGTGTGCGTCACGTGTTCTCATCGAAAACGTAAGGGTTAAAGTCCTTCATGTATTATATATCTTGCTTACTTCATCATTTTATAATTTTTCTGCTAATTTGTGCTTTCGTATCTATCTTGATGTGTTGAAGATGAAAACAGCATATTTTGTTCTGACATCGAAATATATATACAGGGTGCAGCAAAATTAACCGTTGCAGAAGACAAGATAATATTTCGTTTTCAGGAAACAATAAACGTTTTCTATAATTAGGGTATTTTCTCTTTGTGTTACGTAAAAATACACATATTTGAACTTCGGGTGTCATATGCAAGCAACATAGTGGTGTGTCAGGGAAGGGGTTTGCAGTGAAATATGCGTTATTTTGAAAAAAAAAAAAAAACACAAAAGTAGTACCAAAATTGGTAAAGAATAAGGTACTTGATATCACCCATAGGGATCCCGGTTTGAGGTGTCTATGAAAGATGTCCCTGCACTGCAGTTTGAGCTGAATTTCGTGAAAATATGTTAAATAGTTATGAAGATAGATACAAAAACAGATTATAATACACAACAATTCGTAATAATTCAATATGTAACTATTGACATATGATATATTGTCAGAAGGTTGCCAACCAATAGTTTTACGTGAAATAAGAAAATTATAAGAAAAGTGAATAACTGAGTGGTAATTGGAATAAATTTTTGACAGAAGGTGTGCGTCACGTGATCTCATCGAAAAGGTAAGGGTTAAAGTCGGTCATGTAGGATATATCTTACTACCTTCATCATTTTATAATTTTTCTGCTTATTTGTGCCTTTCGTATCTATCCTGATGTGTAGAATGTGAAAACAGCATATTTTGTTCTGACATCGAAATATATATACAGGGTGCAGCAAAATTAACCGATGCAGAAGACAAGATAATATTTCGTTTTCAGGAAAATATAAACGTTTTCTATAATTAGGGTATTTTCTCTTTGTGTTACGTAAAAATACACATATTTGAACTTCGGATGTCATATGCAAGCAACATAGTGGTGTTTCAGGGAAGGGGTGTGCAGTGAAATATGCGTTATTTTGATAAAAACACAAAAGTAGTACCAAAAATGGTAAAGAATAAGGTACTTGATATCACCCATAGGGATCCCGGTTTGGGGTGTCTATGAAAGATGTGCCTGCACTGCAATTTGAGCTTTATTTCGTGAAAATATGTTAAATAGTTCGGAAGATATAGACCAAAACAGATTATAATACGCAACAATTAGTAACAATTCAATATTTACATATTGACATATGATATATTGTCAGAAGGTTGCTAACCGACAGTTTTACGTGAAATAAAAAAAATATATAAGAAAAGTGAATAACTCAGTGGTAATTGGAATCAATTTTTGAAAGAAGGTGCTCGTCATGTGATCTCATTGAAAAGGTAAGGGTTAAAGTCCTTCATGTATTATATATCTTGCTTACTTCATCATTTTATAATTTCTCTGCTAATTTGTGCCTTTCGTATCTATCCTGATGTGTTGAATATGAAAACAGCATATTTTGTTCTGACATCGAAATATATATACAGGGTGCAGCAAAATTAACCGTTGCAGAAGACAAGATAATATTTCGTTTTCAGGAAAATATAAACGTTTTCTATAATTAGGGTATTTTCTCTTTGTGTTACGTAAAAATACACATATTTTAACTTCGGGTGTCATATGCAAGCAACATAGTGGTGTGTCAGGGAAGGGGTTTGCAGTGAAATATGCGTTATTTTGAAAAAAACACAAAAGTAGTACCAAAAATTGTAAAAAATAAGGTACTTGATATCAACTTTAGGGATGCCCGTTCGGGATCTCTATGAAAGATGTGCCTGCTCTGCAGTTTGAGCTGAATTTGGTGAAAATATGTTAAATAGTTCGGAAGATATAGACCAAAACAGATTATAATACACAACAATTCGTAACAATTCAATATGTAAGAATTGACATATGATATATTGTCAGAAGGTTGCCAACCAACAGTTTTACGTGAAATAAGAAAATTATAAGAAAAGTGAATAACTGAGTGGTAATTGGAATCAATTTTTGACAGAAGGTGTGCGTCACGTGTTTTCATCGAAAACGTAAGTGTTAAAGTCGTTCATGTGGGATATATCTTACCTCCTTCATCATTTTATAATTTTTCTGCTAATTTGTGACTTTCGTGTCTATCCTGATGTGTAGAATGTGAAAACAGCATATTTTGTTCTGACATCGAAATATATATACAGGGTGCAGCAAAATTAACCGTTGCAGAAGATAAGATAATATTTCGTTTTCAGGAAAATATAAACGTTTTCTATAATTAGGGTATTTTCTCTTTGTGTTACGTAAAAATACACATATTTTAACTTCGGGTGTCATATGCAAGCAACATAGTGGTGTGTCAGGGAAGGGGTGTGCAGTGAAATATGCGTTATTTTGAAAAAAACACAAAAGTAGTACCAAAAATGGTAAAGAATAAGGTACTTGATATCAACCATAGGGATTCCGGTTTGAGGTGTCTATGAAAGATGTCCCTGCACTGCAGTTTGAGCTGAATTTCGTGAAAATATGTTAAATAGTTATGAAGATAGATACCATAACAGATTATAATACACAACAATTCGTAATAATTCAATATGTAACTATTGACATATGATATATTGTCAGAAGGTTGCCAAACAATAGTTTTACGTGAAATAAGAAAATTATAAGAAAAGTGAATAACTCAGTGGTAATTGGAATCAATTTTTGAAAGAAGGTGTGCGTCACGTGATCTCATCGAAAAGGTAAAGATTAAAGTCGGTCATGTAGGATATATCTTACTACCTTCATCATTTTATAATTTTTCTGCTAATTTGTGCCTTTCGTATCTATCCTAATGTGTAGAATGTGAAAACAGCATATTTTGTTCTGACATCGAAATATATATACAGGGTGCAGCAAAATTAACCGTTGCAGAAGACAAGATAATATTTCGTTTTCAGGAAAATATAAACGTTTTCTATAATTAGGGTATTTTCTCTTTGTGTTACGTAAAAATACACATATTTTAACTTCGGGTGTCATATGCAAGCAACATAGTGGTGTGTTAGGGAAGGGGTGTGCAGTGAAATATGCGTTATTTTGAAAAAAAAAAAACAAAAAATTTGTACCAAAAATGGTAAAGAATAAGGTACTTGATATCAACCATAGGGATCCCGGTTTGGGGTGTCTATGAAAGATGTCCCTGCACTGCAGTTTGAGCTGAATTTGGTGAAAATATGTTAAATAGTTATGAAGATAGATACCAAAACAGATTATAATACACAACAATTCGTAACAATTCAATATGTTACTATTGACATATGATATATTGTCAGAAGGTTGCCAACCAATAGTTTTACGTGAAATAAGAAAATTATAAGAAAAGTGAATAACTCAGTGGTAATTGGAATCAATTTTTGACAGAAGGTGTGCGTCACGTGATCTCATCGAAAAGGTAAGGGTTAAAGTCGGTCATGTAGGATATATCTTACTACCTTCATCATTTTATAATTTTTCTGCTTATTTGTGCCTTTCGTATCTATCCTGATGTGTAGAATGTGAAAACAGCATACTTTGTTCTGACATCGAAATATATATACAGGGTGCAGCAAAATTAACCGATGCAGAACACAAGATAATATTTCGTTTTCAGGAAAATATAAACGTTTTCTATAATTAGGGTATTTTCTCTTTGTGTTACGTAAAAATACACATATTTGAACTTCGGATGTCATATGCAAGCAACATAGTGGTGTTTCAGGGAAGGGGTGTGCAGTGAAATATGCGTTATTTTGATAAAAACACAAAAGTAGTACCAAAAATGGTAAAGAATAAGGTACTCGATATCAACCATAGGGATCCCGGTTTGGGATCTCTATGAAAGATGTGCCTGCACTGCAGTTTGAGCTTTATTTCGTGAAAATATGTTAAATAGTTCGGAAGATATAGACCAAAACAGATTATAATGCGCAACAATTAGTAACAATTCAATATGTACATATTGACATATGATATATTGTCAGAAGGTTGCCAACCAACAGTTTTACGTGAAATAAAAAAAATATAAGAAAAGTGAATAACTCAGTGGTAATTGAAATCAATTTTTGAAAGAAGGTGCGCGTCATGTGATCTCATTGAAAAGGTAAGGGTTAAAGTCCTTCATGTATTATATATCTTGCTTACTTCATCATTTTATAATTTTTCTGCTAATTTGTGCCTTTCGTAACTATCCTGATGTGTAGAATGTGAAAACAGCATATTTTGTTCTGACATCGAAATATATATACAGGGTGCAGCAAAATTAACCGTTGCAGAAGACAAGATAATATTTCGTTTTCAGGAAAATATAAACGTTTTCTATAATTAGCGTATTTTCTCTTTGAGTTACGTAAAAATACACATATTTGAACTTCGGGTGTCATATGCAAGCAACATAGTGGTGTGTCAGGGAAGGGGTTTGCAGTGAAATATGCGTTATTTTGAAAAAAAAAAAAACACAAAAGTAGTACCAAAATTGGTAAAGAATAAGGTACTTGATATCACCCATAGGGATCCCGGTTTGAGGTGTCTATGAAAGATGTCCCTGCACTGCAGTTTGAGCTGAATTTCGTGAAAATATGTTAAATAGTTCGGAAGATATAGACCAAAACAGATTATAATACACAACAATTCGTAACAATTCAATATGTAAGAATTGACATATGATATATTGTCAGAAGGTTGCCAACCAACAGTTTTACGTGAAATAAGAAAATTATAAGAATAGTGAATAACTGAGTGGTAATTGGAATCAATTTTTGACAGAAGGTGTGCGTCACGTGTTTTCATCGAAAACGTAAGGGTTAAAGTCGTTCATGTGGGATATATCTTACCTCCTTCATCATTTTATAATTTTTCTGCTAATTTGTGCCTTTCGTGTCTATCCTGATGTGTAGAATGTGAAAACAGCATATTTTGTTCTGACATCGAAATATATATACAGGGTGCAGCAAAATTAACCGTTGCTGAAGACAAGATAATATTTCGTTTTCAGGAAAATATAAACGTTTTCTATAATTAGGGTATTTTCTCTTTGTGTTACCTAAAAATACACATATTTTAATTTCGGCTGTCATATGCAAGCAACATAGTGGTGTGTCAGGGAAGGGGTGTGCAGTGAAATATGCGTTATTTTGATAAAAACACAAAAGTAGTACCAAAAATTGTAAAAAATAATATACTTGATATCAACCTTAGGGATGCCGGTTCGGGATGTCTATGAAAGATGTGCCTGCTCTGCAGTTTGAGCTTTATTTCGTGAAAATATGTTAAATAGTTATGGAGATATAAACCAAAACAGATTATAATACACAACAATTCGTAACAATTCAATATGTAACTATTGAAATATGATATATTGTCAGAAGGTTGCCAACCAACAGTTTTACGTGAAATAAGAAAATTAGAAGAAAAGTGAATAACTCAGTGGTAATTGGAATCAATTTTTGACAGAAGGTGTGCGTCACGTGTTCTCATCGAAAAGATAAGGGTTAAAGTCGTTCATGTGGGATATATCTTACCTCCTTCAGCGTTTTATAATTTTTCTGCTAATTTGTGCCTTTAGTATCTATCCTGATGTGTAGAATGTAAAAACAGCATATTTTGTTCTGACATCAAAATATATATACAGGGTGCAGCAAAATTAACCGTTGCAGAAGACAAGATAATATTTCGTTTTCAGAAAAATATAAACGTTTTTTACAATTAGCGTATTTTCTCTTTGTGTTACGTAAAAATACACATATTTGAACTTCGGGTGTCATATGCAAGCAACATAGTGGTGTGTCAGAGTAGGGGTTTGCAGTGAAATATGCGTTATTTTGAAAAAAGCAAAAAAGTAGTACCAAACATAGTAGAGAATAAGGTACTTGATATCAACCATAGGGATCCCGGTTTGGGACCTCTATGATAGATGTGCCTGCACTGCAGTTTCAGCTTTATTTCGTGAAAATATATTAAATAGTTCGGAAGATATAGACCAAAACAGATTATAATACACAACAATTCGTAACAATTCAATATGTAAGTATTGACATATGATATATTGTCAGAAGGTTGCCAACCAACAGTTTTACGTGAAATAAGAAAATTATAAGAAAAGTGAATAACTGAGTGGTAATTGAAATCAATTTTTGACAGAAGGTGTGCGTCACGTGTTCTCATCGAAAACGTAAGGGTTAAAGTCCTTCATGTATTATATATCTTGCTTACTTCATCATTTTATAATTTTTCTGCTAATTTGTGCTTTCGTATCTATCTTGATGTGTTGAAGATGAAAACAGCATATTTTGTTCTGACATCGAAATATATATACAGGGTGCAGCAAAATTAACCGTTGCAGAAGACAAGATAATATTTCGTTTTCAGGAAACAATAAACGTTTTCTATAATTAGGGTATTTTCTCTTTGTGTTACGTAAAAATACACATATTTGAACTTCGGGTGTCATATGCAAGCAACATAGTGGTGTGTCAGGGAAGGGGTTTGCAGTGAAATATGCGTTATTTTGAAAAAAAAAAAAAAACACAAAAGTAGTACCAAAATTGGTAAAGAATAAGGTACTTGATATCACCCATAGGGATCCCGGTTTGAGGTGTCTATGAAAGATGTCCCTGCACTGCAGTTTGAGCTGAATTTCGTGAAAATATGTTAAATAGTTATGAAGATAGATACAAAAACAGATTATAATACACAACAATTCGTAATAATTCAATATGTAACTATTGACATATGATATATTGTCAGAAGGTTGCCAACCAATAGTTTTACGTGAAATAAGAAAATTATAAGAAAAGTGAATAACTGAGTGGTAATTGGAATAAATTTTTGACAGAAGGTGTGCGTCACGTGATCTCATCGAAAAGGTAAGGGTTAAAGTCGGTCATGTAGGATATATCTTACTACCTTCATCATTTTATAATTTTTCTGCTTATTTGTGCCTTTCGTATCTATCCTGATGTGTAGAATGTGAAAACAGCATATTTTGTTCTGACATCGAAATATATATACAGGGTGCAGCAAAATTAACCGATGCAGAAGACAAGATAATATTTCGTTTTCAGGAAAATATAAACGTTTTCTATAATTAGGGTATTTTCTCTTTGTGTTACGTAAAAATACACATATTTGAACTTCGGATGTCATATGCAAGCAACATAGTGGTGTTTCAGGGAAGGGGTGTGCAGTGAAATATGCGTTATTTTGATAAAAACACAAAAGTAGTACCAAAAATGGTAAAGAATAAGGTACTTGATATCACCCATAGGGATCCCGGTTTGGGGTGTCTATGAAAGATGTGCCTGCACTGCAATTTGAGCTTTATTTCGTGAAAATATGTTAAATAGTTCGGAAGATATAGACCAAAACAGATTATAATACGCAACAATTAGTAACAATTCAATATTTACATATTGACATATGATATATTGTCAGAAGGTTGCTAACCGACAGTTTTACGTGAAATAAAAAAAATATATAAGAAAAGTGAATAACTCAGTGGTAATTGGAATCAATTTTTGAAAGAAGGTGCTCGTCATGTGATCTCATTGAAAAGGTAAGGGTTAAAGTCCTTCATGTATTATATATCTTGCTTACTTCATCATTTTATAATTTCTCTGCTAATTTGTGCCTTTCGTATCTATCCTGATGTGTTGAATATGAAAACAGCATATTTTGTTCTGACATCGAAATATATATACAGGGTGCAGCAAAATTAACCGTTGCAGAAGACAAGATAATATTTCGTTTTCAGGAAAATATAAACGTTTTCTATAATTAGGGTATTTTCTCTTTGTGTTACGTAAAAATACACATATTTTAACTTCGGGTGTCATATGCAAGCAACATAGTGGTGTGTCAGGGAAGGGGTTTGCAGTGAAATATGCGTTATTTTGAAAAAAACACAAAAGTAGTACCAAAAATTGTAAAAAATAAGGTACTTGATATCAACTTTAGGGATGCCCGTTCGGGATCTCTATGAAAGATGTGCCTGCTCTGCAGTTTGAGCTGAATTTGGTGAAAATATGTTAAATAGTTCGGAAGATATAGACCAAAACAGATTATAATACACAACAATTCGTAACAATTCAATATGTAAGAATTGACATATGATATATTGTCAGAAGGTTGCCAACCAACAGTTTTACGTGAAATAAGAAAATTATAAGAAAAGTGAATAACTGAGTGGTAATTGGAATCAATTTTTGACAGAAGGTGTGCGTCACGTGTTTTCATCGAAAACGTAAGTGTTAAAGTCGTTCATGTGGGATATATCTTACCTCCTTCATCATTTTATAATTTTTCTGCTAATTTGTGACTTTCGTGTCTATCCTGATGTGTAGAATGTGAAAACAGCATATTTTGTTCTGACATCGAAATATATATACAGGGTGCAGCAAAATTAACCGTTGCAGAAGATAAGATAATATTTCGTTTTCAGGAAAATATAAACGTTTTCTATAATTAGGGTATTTTCTCTTTGTGTTACGTAAAAATACACATATTTTAACTTCGGGTGTCATATGCAAGCAACATAGTGGTGTGTCAGGGAAGGGGTGTGCAGTGAAATATGCGTTATTTTGAAAAAAACACAAAAGTAGTACCAAAAATGGTAAAGAATAAGGTACTTGATATCAACCATAGGGATTCCGGTTTGAGGTGTCTATGAAAGATGTCCCTGCACTGCAGTTTGAGCTGAATTTCGTGAAAATATGTTAAATAGTTATGAAGATAGATACCATAACAGATTATAATACACAACAATTCGTAATAATTCAATATGTAACTATTGACATATGATATATTGTCAGAAGGTTGCCAAACAATAGTTTTACGTGAAATAAGAAAATTATAAGAAAAGTGAATAACTCAGTGGTAATTGGAATCAATTTTTGAAAGAAGGTGTGCGTCACGTGATCTCATCGAAAAGGTAAAGATTAAAGTCGGTCATGTAGGATATATCTTACTACCTTCATCATTTTATAATTTTTCTGCTAATTTGTGCCTTTCGTATCTATCCTAATGTGTAGAATGTGAAAACAGCATATTTTGTTCTGACATCGAAATATATATACAGGGTGCAGCAAAATTAACCGTTGCAGAAGACAAGATAATATTTCGTTTTCAGGAAAATATAAACGTTTTCTATAATTAGGGTATTTTCTCTTTGTGTTACGTAAAAATACACATATTTTAACTTCGGGTGTCATATGCAAGCAACATAGTGGTGTGTTAGGGAAGGGGTGTGCAGTGAAATATGCGTTATTTTGAAAAAAAAAAAAACAAAAAATTTGTACCAAAAATGGTAAAGAATAAGGTACTTGATATCAACCATAGGGATCCCGGTTTGGGGTGTCTATGAAAGATGTCCCTGCACTGCAGTTTGAGCTGAATTTGGTGAAAATATGTTAAATAGTTATGAAGATAGATACCAAAACAGATTATAATACACAACAATTCGTAACAATTCAATATGTTACTATTGACATATGATATATTGTCAGAAGGTTGCCAACCAATAGTTTTACGTGAAATAAGAAAATTATAAGAAAAGTGAATAACTCAGTGGTAATTGGAATCAATTTTTGACAGAAGGTGTGCGTCACGTGATCTCATCGAAAAGGTAAGGGTTAAAGTCGGTCATGTAGGATATATCTTACTACCTTCATCATTTTATAATTTTTCTGCTTATTTGTGCCTTTCGTATCTATCCTGATGTGTAGAATGTGAAAACAGCATACTTTGTTCTGACATCGAAATATATATACAGGGTGCAGCAAAATTAACCGATGCAGAACACAAGATAATATTTCGTTTTCAGGAAAATATAAACGTTTTCTATAATTAGGGTATTTTCTCTTTGTGTTACGTAAAAATACACATATTTGAACTTCGGATGTCATATGCAAGCAACATAGTGGTGTTTCAGGGAAGGGGTGTGCAGTGAAATATGCGTTATTTTGATAAAAACACAAAAGTAGTACCAAAAATGGTAAAGAATAAGGTACTCGATATCAACCATAGGGATCCCGGTTTGGGATCTCTATGAAAGATGTGCCTGCACTGCAGTTTGAGCTTTATTTCGTGAAAATATGTTAAATAGTTCGGAAGATATAGACCAAAACAGATTATAATGCGCAACAATTAGTAACAATTCAATATGTACATATTGACATATGATATATTGTCAGAAGGTTGCCAACCAACAGTTTTACGTGAAATAAAAAAAATATAAGAAAAGTGAATAACTCAGTGGTAATTGAAATCAATTTTTGAAAGAAGGTGCGCGTCATGTGATCTCATTGAAAAGGTAAGGGTTAAAGTCCTTCATGTATTATATATCTTGCTTACTTCATCATTTTATAATTTTTCTGCTAATTTGTGCCTTTCGTAACTATCCTGATGTGTAGAATGTGAAAACAGCATATTTTGTTCTGACATCGAAATATATATACAGGGTGCAGCAAAATTAACCGTTGCAGAAGACAAGATAATATTTCGTTTTCAGGAAAATATAAACGTTTTCTATAATTAGCGTATTTTCTCTTTGAGTTACGTAAAAATACACATATTTGAACTTCGGGTGTCATATGCAAGCAACATAGTGGTGTGTCAGGGAAGGGGTTTGCAGTGAAATATGCGTTATTTTGAAAAAAAAAAAAACACAAAAGTAGTACCAAAATTGGTAAAGAATAAGGTACTTGATATCACCCATAGGGATCCCGGTTTGAGGTGTCTATGAAAGATGTCCCTGCACTGCAGTTTGAGCTGAATTTCGTGAAAATATGTTAAATAGTTCGGAAGATATAGACCAAAACAGATTATAATACGCAACAATTAGTAACAATTCAATATGTACATATTGACATATGATATATGGTCAGAAGGTTGCCAACCAACAGTTTTACGTGAAATAAGAAAATTATAAGAAAAGTGAATAACTCAGTGGTAATTCGAATCAATTTTTGACAGAAGGTGTGCGTCACGTGATCTCATCGTAAAGGTAAGGGTTAAAGTCGTTCATGTAGAATGTATCTTACTACCTTCATCATTTTATAATTTTTCTGCTAATTTGTGCCTTTCGTGTCTATCCTGATGTGTAGAATGTGAAAACAGCCTATTTTGTTCTGACATCGAAATATATATACAGGGTGCAGCAAAATTAACCGTTGCTGAAGACAAGATAATATTTCGTTTTCAGGAAAATATAAACGTTTTCTATAATTAGGGTATTTTCTCTTTGTGTTACCTAAAAATACACATATTTTAATTTCGGCTGTCATATGCAAGCAACATAGTGGTGTGTCAGGGAAGGGGTGTGCAGTGAAATATGCGTTATTTTGATAAAAACACAAAAGTAGTACCAAAAATTGTAAAAAATAATATACTTGATATCAACCTTAGGGATGCCGGTTCGGGATGTCTATGAAAGATGTGCCTGCTCTGCAGTTTGAGCTTTATTTCGTGAAAATATGTTAAATAGTTACGGAGATATAAACCAAAACAGATTATAATACACAACAATTCGTAACAATTCAATATGTAACTATTGAAATATGATATATTGTCAGAAGGTTGCCAACCAACAGTTTTACGTGAAATAAGAAAATTAGAAGAAAAGTGAATAACTCAGTGGTAATTGGAATCAATTTTTGACAGAAGGTGTGCGTCACGTGTTCTCATCGAAAAGATAAGGGTTAAAGTCGTTCATGTGGGATATATCTTACCTCCTTCAGCGTTTTATAATTTTTCTGCTAATTTGTGCCTTTAGTATCTATCCTGATGTGTAGAATGTAAAAACAGCATATTTTGTTCTGACATCAAAATATATATACAGGGTGCAGCAAAATTAACCGTTGCAGAAGACAAGATAATATTTCGTTTTCAGAAAAATATAAACGTTTTTTATAATTAGGGTATTTTCTCTTTGTGTTACGTAAAAATACACATATTTGAACTTCGGGTGTCATATGCAAGCAACATAGTGGTGTGTCAGAGTAGGGGTTTGCAGTGAAATATGCGTTATTTTGAAAAAAGCAAAAAAGTAGTACCAAACATAGTAGAGAATAAGGTACTTGATATCAACCATAGGGATCCCGGTTTGGGACCTCTATGATAGATGTGCCTGCACTGCAGTTTCAGCTTTATTTCGTGAAAATATATTAAATAGTTCGGAAGATATAGACCAAAACAGATTATAATACACAACAATTCGTAACAATTCAATATGTAAGTATTGACATATGATATATTGTCAGAAGGTTGCCAACCAACAGTTTTACGTGAAATAAGAAAATTATAAGAAAAGTGAATAACTGAGTGGTAATTGAAATCAATTTTTGACAGAAGGTGTGCGTCACGTGTTCTCATCGAAAACGTAAGGGTTAAAGTCCTTCATGTATTATATATCTTGCTTACTTCATCATTTTATAATTTTTCTGCTAATTTGTGCTTTCGTATCTATCTTGATGTGTTGAAGATGAAAACAGCATATTTTGTTCTGACATCGAAATATATATACAGGGTGCAGCAAAATTAACCGTTGCAGAAGACAAGATAATATTTCGTTTTCAGGAAACAATAAACGTTTTCTATAATTAGGGTATTTTCTCTTTGTGTTACGTAAAAATACACATATTTGAACTTCGGGTGTCATATGCAAGCAACATAGTGGTGTGTCAGGGAAGGGGTTTGCAGTGAAATATGCGTTATTTTGAAAAAAAAAAAAAAACACAAAAGTAGTACCAAAATTGGTAAAGAATAAGGTACTTGATATCACCCATAGGGATCCCGGTTTGAGGTGTCTATGAAAGATGTCCCTGCACTGCAGTTTGAGCTGAATTTCGTGAAAATATGTTAAATAGTTATGAAGATAGATACAAAAACAGATTATAATACACAACAATTCGTAATAATTCAATATGTAACTATTGACATATGATATATTGTCAGAAGGTTGCCAACCAATAGTTTTACGTGAAATAAGAAAATTATAAGAAAAGTGAATAACTGAGTGGTAATTGGAATAAATTTTTGACAGAAGGTGTGCGTCACGTGATCTCATCGAAAAGGTAAGGGTTAAAGTCGGTCATGTAGGATATATCTTACTACCTTCATCATTTTATAATTTTTCTGCTTATTTGTGCCTTTCGTATCTATCCTGATGTGTAGAATGTGAAAACAGCATATTTTGTTCTGACATCGAAATATATATACAGGGTGCAGCAAAATTAACCGATGCAGAAGACAAGATAATATTTCGTTTTCAGGAAAATATAAACGTTTTCTATAATTAGGGTATTTTCTCTTTGTGTTACGTAAAAATACACATATTTGAACTTCGGATGTCATATGCAAGCAACATAGTGGTGTTTCAGGGAAGGGGTGTGCAGTGAAATATGCGTTATTTTGATAAAAACACAAAAGTAGTACCAAAAATGGTAAAGAATAAGGTACTTGATATCACCCATAGGGATCCCGGTTTGGGGTGTCTATGAAAGATGTGCCTGCACTGCAATTTGAGCTTTATTTCGTGAAAATATGTTAAATAGTTCGGAAGATATAGACCAAAACAGATTATAATACGCAACAATTAGTAACAATTCAATATTTACATATTGACATATGATATATTGTCAGAAGGTTGCTAACCGACAGTTTTACGTGAAATAAAAAAAATATATAAGAAAAGTGAATAACTCAGTGGTAATTGGAATCAATTTTTGAAAGAAGGTGCTCGTCATGTGATCTCATTGAAAAGGTAAGGGTTAAAGTCCTTCATGTATTATATATCTTGCTTACTTCATCATTTTATAATTTCTCTGCTAATTTGTGCCTTTTGTATCTATCCTGATGTGTTGAATATGAAAACAGCATATTTTGTTCTGACATCGAAATATATATACAGGGTGCAGCAAAATTAACCGTTGCAGAAGACAAGATAATATTTCGTTTTCAGGAAAATATAAACGTTTTCTATAATTAGGGTATTTTCTCTTTGTGTTACGTAAAAATACACATATTTTAACTTCGGGTGTCATATGCAAGCAACATAGTGGTGTGTCAGGGAAGGGGTTTGCAGTGAAATATGCGTTATTTTGAAAAAAAACACAAAAGTAGTACCAAAAATTGTAAAAAATAAGGTACTTGATATCAACTTTAGGGATGCCCGTTCGGGATCTCTATGAAAGATGTGCCTGCTCTGCAGTTTGAGCTGAATTTGGTGAAAATATGTTAAATAGTTCGGAAGATATAGACCAAAACAGATTATAATACACAACAATTCGTAACAATTCAATATGTAAGAATTGACATATGATATATTGTCAGAAGGTTGCCAACCAACAGTTTTACGTGAAATAAGAAAATTATAAGAAAAGTGAATAACTGAGTGGTAATTGGAATCAATTTTTGACAGAAGGTGTGCGTCACGTGTTTTCATCGAAAACGTAAGTGTTAAAGTCGTTCATGTGGGATATATCTTACCTCCTTCATCATTTTATAATTTTTCTGCTAATTTGTGACTTTCGTGTCTATCCTGATGTGTAGAATGTGAAAACAGCATATTTTGTTCTGACATCGAAATATATATACAGGGTGCAGCAAAATTAACCGTTGCAGAAGATAAGATAATATTTCGTTTTCAGGAAAATATAAACGTTTTCTATAATTAGGGTATTTTCTCTTTGTGTTACGTAAAAATACACATATTTTAACTTCGGGTGTCATATGCAAGCAACATAGTGGTGTGTTAGGGAAGGGGTGTGCAGTGAAATATGCGTTATTTTAAAAAAAAAAACAAAAAATTTGTACCAAAAATGGTAAAGAATAAGGTACTTGATATCAACCATAGGGATTCCGGTTTGAGGTGTCTATGAAAGATGTCCCTGCACTGCAGTTTGAGCTGAATTTCGTGAAAATATGTTAAATAGTTATGAAGATAGATACCATAACAGATTATAATACACAACAATTCGTAATAATTCAATATGTAACTATTGACATATGATATATTGTCAGAAGGTTGCCAAACAATAGTTTTACGTGAAATAAGAAAATTATAAGAAAAGTGAATAACTCAGTGGTAATTGGAATCAATTTTTGAAAGAAGGTGTGCGTCACGTGATCTCATCGAAAAGGTAAAGATTAAAGTCGGTCATGTAGGATATATCTTACTACCTTCATCATTTTATAATTTTTCTGCTAATTTGTGCCTTTCGTATCTATCCTAATGTGTAGAATGTGAAAACAGCATATTTTGTTCTGACATCGAAATATATATACAGGGTGCAGCAAAATTAACCGTTGCAGAAGACAAGATAATATTTCGTTTTCAGGAAAATATAAACGTTTTCTATAATTAGGGTATTTTCTCTTTGTGTTACGTAAAAATACACATATTTTAACTTCGGGTGTCATATGCAAGCAACATAGTGGTGTGTTAGGGAAGGGGTGTGCAGTGAAATATGCGTTATTTTGAAAAAAAAAACAAAAAATTTGTACCAAAAATGGTAAAGAATAAGGTACTTGATATCAACCATAGGGATCCCGGTTTGGGGTGTCTATGAAAGATGTCCCTGCACTGCAGTTTGAGCTGAATTTGGTGAAAATATGTTAAATACTTATGAAGATAGATACCAAAACAGATTATAATACACAACAATTCGTAACAATTCAATATGTTACTATTGACATATGATATATTGTCAGAAGGTTGCCAACCAATAGTTTTACGTGAAATAAGAAAATTATAAGAAAAGTGAATAACTCAGTGGTAATTGGAATCAATTTTTGACAGAAGGTGTGCGTCACGTGATCTCATCGAAAAGGTAAGGGTTAAAGTCGGTCATGTAGGATATATCTTACTACCTTCATCATTTTATAATTTTTCTGCTTATTTGTGCCTTTCGTATCTATCCTGATGTGTAGAATGTGAAAACAGCATACTTTGTTCTGACATCGAAATATATATACAGGGTGCAGCAAAATTAACCGATGCAGAACACAAGATAATATTTCGTTTTCAGGAAAATATAAACGTTTTCTATAATTAGGGTATTTTCTCTTTGTGTTACGTAAAAATACACATATTTGAACTTCGGATGTCATATGCAAGCAACATAGTGGTGTTTCAGGGAAGGGGTGTGCAGTGAAATATGCGTTATTTTGATAAAAACACAAAAGTAGTACCAAAGATGGTAAAGAATAAGGTACTCGATATCAACCATAGGGATCCCGGTTTGGGATCTCTATGAAAGATGTGCCTGCGCTGCAGTTTGAGCTTTATTTCGTGAAAATATGTTAAATAGTTCGGAAGATATAGACCAAAACAGATTACAATACGCAACAATTAGTAACAATTCAATATGTACATATTGACATATGATATATTGTCAGAAGGTTGCCAACCAACAGTTTTACGTGAAATAAAAAAAAATATAAGAAAAGTGAATAACTCAGTGGTAATTGAAATCAATTTTTGAAAGAAGGTGCGCGTCATGTGATCTCATTGAAAAGGTAAGGGTTAAAGTCCTTCATGTATTATATATCTTGCTTACTTCATCATTTTATAATTTTTCTGCTAATTTGTGCCTTTCGTAACTATCCTGATGTGTAGAATGTGAAAACAGCATATTTTGTTCTGACATCGAAATATATATACAGGGTGCAGCAAAATTAACCGTTGCAGAAGACAAGATAATATTTCGTTTTCAGGAAAATATAAACGTTTTCTATAATTAGCGTATTTTCTCTTTGAGTTACGTAAAAATACACATATTTGAACTTCGGGTGTCATATGCAAGCAACATAGTGGTGTGTCAGGGAAGGGGTGTGCAGTGAAATATGCGTTATTTTGAAAAAAACACAAAAGTAGTACCAAAAATGGTAGAGAATAAGGTACCTGATATCAACCATAGGGATCATGGTTTGGGATCTCAATGAAAGATGTGCCTGCACTGCAATCTGAGCTTTATTTCGTGAAAATATGTTAAATAGTTCGGAAGATATAGACCAAAACAGATTATAATACGCAACAATTAGTAACAATTCAATATGTACATATTGACATATGATATATGGTCAGAAGGTTGCCAACCAACAGCTTTACGTGAAATAAGAAAATTATAAGAAAAGTGAATAACTCAGTGGTAATTCGAATCAATTTTTGACAGAAGGTGTGCGTCACGTGATCTCATCGTAAAGGTAAGGGTTAAAGTCGTTCATGTAGAATGTATCTTACTACCTTCATCATTTTATAATTTTTCTGCTAATTTGTGCCTTTCGTGTCTATCCTGATGTGTAGAATGTGAAAACAGCCTATTTTGTTCTGACATCGAAATATATATACAGGGTGCAGCAAAATTAACCGTTGCTGAAGACAAGATAATATTTCGTTTTCAGGAAAATATAAACGTTTTCTATAATTAGGGTATTTTCTCTTTGTGTTACGTAAAAATACACATATTTGAACTTCGGGTGTCATATGCAAGCAACATAGTGGTGTGTCAGGGAAGGGGTGTGCAGTGAAATATGCGTTATTTTGAAAAAAAAAAAACAAAAAAGTTGTACCAAAAATGGTAAAGAATAAGGTACTTGATATCAACCATAGGGATTCCGGTTTGGGGTGTCTATGAAAGATGTCCCTGCACTGCAGTTTGAGCTGAATTTGGTGAAAATATGTTAAATAGTTATGAAGATAGATACCAAAACAGATTATAATACACAACAATTCGTAACAATTCAATATGTTACTATTGACATATGATATATTGTCAGAAGGTTGCCAACCAATAGTTTTACGTGAAATAAGAAAATTATAAGAAAAGTGAATAACTCAGTGGTAATTGGAATCAATTTTTGACAGAAGGTGTGCGTCACGTGATCTCATCGAAAAGGTAAAGATTAAAGTCGGTCATGTAGGATATATCTTACTAACTTCATCATTTTATAATTTTTCTGCTAATTTGTGCCTTTCGTATCTATCCTGATGTGTAGAATGTGAAAACAGCATATTTTGTTCTGACATCGAAATATATATACAGGGTGCAGCAAAATTAACCGTTGCAGAAGACAAGATAATATTTCGTTTACAGGAAAATATAAACGTTTTCTATAATTAGGGTATTTTCTCTTTGTGTTACGTAAAAATACACATATTTGAACTTCGGATGTCATATGCAAGCAACATAGTGGTCTTTCAGGGAAGGGGTGTGCAGTGAAATATGGGTTATTTTGATAAAAACACAAAAGTAGTACCAAAAATGGTAAAGAATAAGGTACTTGATATCAACCATAGGGATCCCGGTTTGGGATCTCTATGAAAGATGTGCCTGCACTGCAGTTTGAGCTTTATTTCGTGAAAATATGTTAAATAGTTATGAAGATAGATACCAAAACAGATTATAATACACAACAATTCGTAACAATTCAATATGTTACTATTGACATATGATATATTGTCAGAAGGTTGCCAACCAACAGTTTTACGTGAAATAAGAAAATTAGAAGAAAAGTGAATAACTCAGTGGTAATTGGAATCAATTTTTGACAGAAGGTGTGCGTCACGTGTTCTCATCGAAAAGGTAAGGGTTAAAGTCGTTCATGTTGGATATATGTTACTACCTTCATCATTTTAGAATTTTTCTGCTAATTTGTGCCTTTCGTATCTATCCTGATGTGTAGAATGTGAAAACAGCATATTTTGTTCTGACATCGAAATATATATACAGGGTGCAGCAAAATTAACCGTTGCAGAAGACAAGATAATATTTCGTTTTCAGAAAAATATAAACGTTTTCTATAATTAGCGTATTTTCTCTTTGTGTTACGTAAAAATACACATATTTGAACTTCGGGTGTCATATGCAAGCAACATAGTGGTGTGTCAGGGTAGGGGTTTGCAATGAAATATGCGTTATTTTGAAAAAAGCAAAAAAGTAGTACCAAACATAGTAGAGAATAAGGTACTTGATATCAACCATAGGGATTCGGTTTGGGACCTCTATGATAGATGTGCCTGCACTGCAGTTTGAGCTTTATTTCGTGAAAATATATTAAATAGTTCGGAAGATATAGACCAAAACAGATTATAATACACAACAATTCGTAACAATTTAATATGTAAGTATTGACATATGATATATTGTCAGAAGGTTGCCAACCAACAGTTTTACGTGAAATAAGAAAATTATAAGAAAAGTGAATAACTGAGTGGTAATTGGAATCAATTTTTGACAAAAGGTGTGCGTCACGTGTTCTCATCGAAAACGTAACTGTTAAAGTCGTTCATGTATTATATATCTTGCTTACTTCATCATTTTATAATTTTTCTGCTAATTTGTGCCTTTCGTATCTATCCTGATGTGTTGAAGATGAAAACAGCATATTTTGTTCTGACATCGAAATATATATACAGGGTGCAGCAAAATTAAGTGTTGCAGAAGACAAGATAATATTTCGTTTTCAGGAAAATATAAACGTTTTCTATAATTAGGGTATTTTCTCTTTGTGTTACGTAAAAATACACATATTTGAACTTCGGGTGTCATATGCAAGCAACATAGTGGTGTGTCAGGGTAGGGGTTTGCAGTGAAATATGCGTTATTTTGAAAAAAAAACACAAAAGTAGTACCAAAATTGGTAAAGAATAAGGTACTTGATATCACCCATAGGGATCCCGGTTTGGGATCTCTATGAAAGATGTGCCTGCACTGCAATTTGAGCTTTATTTCGTGAAAATATGTTAAATAGTTCGGAAGATATAGACCAAAACAGATTATAATACGCAACAATTAGTAACAATTCAATATGTACATATTGACATATGATATATTGTCAGAAGGTTGCCAACCAACAGTTTTACGTGAAATAAGAAAATTATAAGAAAAGTGAATAACTCAGTGGTAATTCGAATCAATTTTTGACAGAAGGTGTGCGTCACGTGATCTCATCGAAAAGGTAAGGGTTAAAGTCGTTCATTTAGAATATATCTTACTACCTTCATCATTTTATAATTTTTCTGCTAATTTGTGCCTTTCGTGTCTATCCTGATGTGTAGAATGTGAAAACAGCATATTTTGTTCTGACATCGAAATATATATACAGGGTGCAGCAAAATTAACCGTTGCAGAAGACAAGATAATATTTCGTTTTCAGGAAAATATAAACGTTTTCTATAATTAGGGTATTTTCTCTTTGTGTTACGTAAAAATACACATATTTGAACTTCGGGTGTCATATGCAAGCAACATAGTGGTGTTCCAGGAACGGGGTGTGCAGTGAAATATGCGTTTTTTGATAAAAACACAAAAGTAGTACCAAAAATGGTAAAGAATAAGGTACTCGATATCAACCATAGGGATCCCGGTTTGGGATCTCTATGAAAGATGTGCCTGCACTGCAGTTTGAGCTTTATTTCGTGAAAATATGTTAAATAGTTCGGAAGATATAGACCAAAACAGATTATAATACGCAACAATTAGTAACAATTCAATATGTACATATTGACATATGATATATTGTCAGAAGTTTGCCAACCAACAGTTTTACGTGAAATAAAAAAATATATAAGAAAAGTGAATAACTCAGTGGTAATTGAAATCAATTTTTGAAAGAAGGTGCGCGTCATGTGATCTCATTGAAAAGGTAAGGGTTAAAGTCCTTCATGTATTATATATCTTGCTTACTTCATCATTTTATAATTTTTCTGCTAATTTGTGCCTTTCGTAACTCTCCTGATGTGTAGAATGTGAAAACAGCATATTTTGTTCTGACATCGAAATATATATACAGGGTGCAGCAAAATTAACCGTTGCAGAAGACAAGATAATATTTCGTTTTCAGGAAAATATAAACGTTTTCTATAATTAGCGTATTTTCTCTTTGTGTTACGTAAAAATACACATATTTGAACTTCGGGTGTCATATGCAAGCAACATAGTGGTGTGTCAGGGAAGGGGTGTGCAGTGAAATATGCGTTATTTTGAAAAAAACACAAAAGTAGTACCAAAAATGGTAGAGAATAAGGTACCTGATATCAACCATAGGGATCATGGTTTGGGATCTCAATGAAAGATGTGCCTGCACTGCAATTTGAGCTTTATTTCGTGAAAATATGTTTAATAGTTCGGAAGATATAGACCAAAACAGATTATAATACGCAACAATTAGTAACAATTCAATATGTACATATTGACATATGATATATGGTCAGAAGGTTGCCAACCAACAGTTTTACGTGAAATAAGAAAATTATAAGAAAAGTGAATAACTCAGTGGTAATTCGAATCAATTTTTGACAGAAGGTGTGCGTCACGTGATCTCATCGAAAAGGTAAGGGTTAAAGTCGTTCATGTAGAATATATCTTACTACCTTCATCATTTTATAATTTTTCTGCTAATTTGTGCCTTTCGTGTCTATCCTGATGTGTAGAATGTGAAAACAGCATATTTTGTTCTGACATCGAAATATATATACAGGGTGCAGCAAAATTAACCGTTGCTGAAGACAAGATAATATTTCGTTTTCAGGAAAATATAAACGTTTTCTATAATTAGGGTATTTTCTCTTTGTGTTACGTAAAAATACACATATTTGAACTTCGGGTGTCATATGCAAGCAACATAGTGGTGTGTCAGGGAAGGGGTGTGCAGTGAAATATGCGTTATTTTGAAAAAAAAAAAACAAAAAAGTTGTACCAAAAATGGTAAAGAATAAGGTACTTGATATCAACCATAGGGATTCCGGTTTGGGGTGTCTATGAAAGATGTCCCTGCACTGCAGTTTGAGCTGAATTTGGTGAAAATATGTTAAATAGTTATGAAGATAGATACCAAAACAGATTATAATACACAACAATTCGTAACAATTCAATATGTTACTATTGACATATGATATATTGTCAGAAGGTTGCCAACCAATAGTTTTACGTGAAATAAGAAAATTATAAGAAAAGTGAATAACTCAGTGGTAATTGGAATCAATTTTTGACAGAAGGTGTGCGTCACGTGATCTCATCGAAAAGGTAAAGATTAAAGTCGGTCATGTAGGATATATCTTACTACCTTCATCATTTTATAATTTTTCTGCTAATTTGTGCCTTTCGTATCTATCCTGATGTGTAGAATGTGAAAACAGCATATTTTGTTCTGACATCGAAATATATATACAGGGTGCAGCAAAATTAACCGTTGCAGAAGACAAGATAATATTTCGTTTACAGGAAAATATAATCGTTTTCTATAATTAGGGTATTTTCTCTTTGTGTTACGTAAAAATACACATATTTGAACTTCGGATGTCATATGCAAGCAACATAGTGGTCTTTCAGGGAAGGGGTGTGCAGTGAAATATGCGTTATTTTGATAAAAACACAAAAGTAGTACCAAAAATGGTAAAGAATAAGGTACTTGATATCAACCATAGGGATCCCGGTTTGGGATCTCTATGAAAGATGTGCCTGCACTGCAGTTTGAGCTTTATTTCGTGAAAATATGTTAAATAGTTCGGAAGATATAGACCAAAACAGATTATAATACGCAACAATTAGTAACAATTCAATATGTACATATTGACATATGATATATTGTCAGAAGGTTGCCAACCAACAGTTTTACGTGAAATAAGAAAATTAGAAGAAAAGTGAATAACTCAGTGGTAATTGGAATCAATTTTTGACAGAAGGTGTGCGTCACGTGTTCTCATCGAAAACGTAAGGGTTAAAGTCGTTCATGTATTATATATCTTGCTTACTTCATCATTTTATAATTTTTCTGCTAATTTGTGCCTTTCGTATCTATCCTGATGTGTTGAAGATGAAAACAGCATATTTTGTTCTGACATCGAAATATATATACAGGGTGCAGCAAAATTAAGTGTTGCAGAAGACAAGATAATATTTCGTTTTCAGGAAAATATAAACGTTTTCTATAATTAGGGTATTTTCTCTTTGTGTTACGTAAAAATACACATATTTGAACTTCGGGTGTCATATGCAAGCAACATAGTGGTGTGTCAGGGAAGGGGTGTGCAGTGAAATATGCGTTTTTTTGAAAAAAACACAAAAGTAGTACCAAAAATGGTAGAGAATAAGGTACCTGATATCAACCATAGGGATCATGGTTTGGGATCTCAATGAAAGATGTGCCTGCACTGCAATTTGAGCTTTATTTCGTGAAAATATGTTAAATAGTTCGGAAGATATAGACCAAAACAGATTATAATACGCAACAATTAGTAACAATTCAATATGTACATATTGACATATGATATATGGTCAGAAGGTTGCCAACCAACAGTTTTACGTGAAATAAGAAAATTATAAGAAAAGTGAATAACTCAGTGGTAATTCGAATCAATTTTTGACAGAAGGTGTGCGTCACGTGATCTCATCGAAAAGGTAAGGGTTAAAGTCGTTCATGTAGAATATATCTTACTACCTTCATCATTTTATAATTTTTCTGCTAATTTGTGCCTTTCGTGTCTATCCTGATGTGTAGAATGTGAAAACAGCATATTTTGTTCTGACATCGAAATATATATACAGGGTGCAGCAAAATCAACCGTTGCTGAAGACAAGATAATATTTCGTTTTCAGGAAAATATAAACGTTTTCTATAATTAGGGTATTTTCTCTTTGTGTTACGTAAAAATACACATATTTGAACTTCGGGTGTCATATGCAAGCAACATAGTGGTGTGTCAGGGAAGGGGTGTGCAGTGAAATATGCGTTATTTTGAAAAAAAAAAACAAAAAAGTTGTACCAAAAATGGTAAAGAATAAGGTACTTGATATCAACCATAGGGATTCCGGTTTGGGGTGTCTATGAAAGATGTCCCTGCACTGCAGTTTGAGCTGAATTTGGTGAAAATATGTTAAATAGTTATGAAGATAGATACCAAAACAGATTATAATACACAACAATTCGTAACAATTCAATATGTTACTATTGACATATGATATATTGTCAGAAGGTTGCCAACCAATAGTTTTACGTGAAATAAGAAAATTATAAGAAAAGTGAATAACTCAGTGGTAATTGGAATCAATTTTTGACAGAAGGTGTGCGTCACGTGATCTCATCGAAAAGGTAAAGATTAAAGGCGGTCATGTAGGATATATCTTACTACCTTCATCATTTTATAATTTTTCTGCTAATTTGTGCCTTTCGTATCTATCCTGATGTGTTGAAGATGAAAACAGCATATTTTGTTCTGACATCGAAATATATATATACAGGGTGCAGCAAAATTAAGTGTTGCAGAAGACAAGATAATATTTCGTTTTCAGGAAAATATAAACGTTTTCTATAATTAGGGTATTTTCTCTTTGTGTTACGTAAAAATACACATATTTGAACTTCGGGTGTCATATGCAAGCAACATAGTGTTGTGTCAGGGTAGGGGTTTGCAGTGAAATATGCGTTATTTTGATAAAAACACAAAAGTAGTACCAAAATTGGTAAAGAATAAGGTACTTGATATCACCCATAGGGATCCCGGTTTGGGATCTCTATGAAAGATGTGCCTGCACTGCAATTTGAGCTTTATTTCGTGAAAATATGTTAAATAGTTCGGAAGATATAGACCAAAACAGATTATAATACGCAACAATTAGTAACAATTCAATATGTACATATTGACATATGATATATTGTCAGAAGGTTGCCAACCAACAGTTTTACGTGAAATAAGAAAATTATAAGAAAAGTGAATAACTCAGTGGTAATTCGAATCAATTTTTGACAGAAGGTGTGCGTCACGTGATCTCATCGAAAAGGTAAGGGTTAAAGTCGTTCATGTAGAATATATCTTACTACCTTCATCATTTTATAATTTTTCTGCTAATTTGTGCCTTTCGTGTCTATCCTGATGTGTAGAATGTGAAAACAGCCTATTTTGTTCTGACATCGAAATATATATACAGGGTGCAGCAAAATTAACCGTTGCAGAAGACAAGATAATATTTCGTTTTCAGGAAAATATAAACGTTTTCTATAATTAGGGTATTTTCTCTTTGTGTTACGTAAAAATACACATATTTTAACTTCGGGTGTCATATGCAAGCAACATAGTGGTGTGTCAGGGAAGGGGTGTGCAGTGAAATATGCGTTATTTTGAAAAAAAAAAAACAAAAAAGTTGTACCAAAAATGGTAAAGAATAAGGTACTTGATATCAACCATAGGGATTCCGGTTTGGGGTGTCTATGAAAGATGTCCCTGCACTGCAGTTTGAGCTGAATTTGGTGAAAATATGTTAAATAGTTATGAAGATAGATACCAAAACAGATTATAATACACAACAATTCGTAACAATTCAATATGTTACTATTGACATATGATATATTGTCAGAAGGTTGCCAACCAATAGTTTTACGTGAAATAAGAAAATTATAAGAAAAGTGAATAACTCAGTGGTAATTGGAATCAATTTTTGACAGAAGGTGTGCGTCACGTGATCTCATCGAAAAGGTAAAGATTAAAGTCGGTCATGTAGGATATATCTTACTACCTTCATCATTTTATAATTTTTCTGCTAATTTGTGCCTTTCGTATCTATCCTGATGTGTAGAATGTGAAAACAGCATATTTTGTTCTGACATCGAAATATATATACAGGGTGCAGCAAAATTAACCGTTGCAGAAGACAAGATAATATTTCGTTTACAGGAAAATATAATCGTTTTCTATAATTAGGGTATTTTCTCTTTGTGTTACGTAAAAATACACATATTTGAACTTCGGATGTCATATGCAAGCAACATAGTGGTCTTTCAGGGAAGGGGTGTGCAGTGAAATATGCGTTATTTTGATAAAAACACAAAAGTAGTACCAAAAATGGTAAAGAATAAGGTACTTGATATCAACCATAGGGATCCCGGTTTGGGATCTCTATGAAAGATGTGCCTGCACTGCAGTTTGAGCTTTATTTCGTGAAAATATGTTAAATAGTTCGGAAGATATAGACCAAAACAGATTATAATACGCAACAATTAGTAACAATTCAATATGTACATATTGACATATGATATATTGTCAGAAGGTTGCCAACCAACAGTTTTACGTGAAATAAGAAAATTAGAAGAAAAGTGAATAACTCAGTGGTAATTGGAATCAATTTTTGACAGAAGGTGTGCGTCACGTGTTCTCATCGAAAACGTAAGGGTTAAAGTCGTTCATGTATTATATATCTTGCTTACTTCATCATTTTATAATTTTTCTGCTAATTTGTGCCTTTCGTATCTATCCTGATGTGTTGAAGATGAAAACAGCATATTTTGTTCTGACATCGAAATATATATACAGGGTGCAGCAAAATTAAGTGTTGCAGAAGACAAGATAATATTTCGTTTTCAGGAAAATATAAACGTTTTCTATAATTAGGGTATTTTCTCTTTGTGTTACGTAAAAATACACATATTTGAACTTCGGGTGTCATATGCAAGCAACATAGTGGTGTGTCAGGGAAGGGGTGTGCAGTGAAATATGCGTTTTTTTGAAAAAAACACAAAAGTAGTACCAAAAATGGTAGAGAATAAGGTACCTGATATCAACCATAGGGATCATGGTTTGGGATCTCAATGAAAGATGTGCCTGCACTGCAATTTGAGCTTTATTTCGTGAAAATATGTTAAATAGTTCGGAAGATATAGACCAAAACAGATTATAATACGCAACAATTAGTAACAATTCAATATGTACATATTGACATATGATATATGGTCAGAAGGTTGCCAACCAACAGTTTTACGTGAAATAAGAAAATTATAAGAAAAGTGAATAACTCAGTGGTAATTCGAATCAATTTTTGACAGAAGGTGTGCGTCACGTGATCTCATCGAAAAGGTAAGGGTTAAAGTCGTTCATGTAGAATATATCTTACTACCTTCATCATTTTATAATTTTTCTGCTAATTTGTGCCTTTCGTGTCTATCCTGATGTGTAGAATGTGAAAACAGCATATTTTGTTCTGACATCGAAATATATATACAGGGTGCAGCAAAATTAACCGTTGCTGAAGACAAGATAATATTTCGTTTTCAGGAAAATATAAACGTTTTCTATAATTAGGGTATTTTCTCTTTGTGTTACGTAAAAATACACATATTTGAACTTCGGGTGTCATATGCAAGCAACATAGTGGTGTGTCAGGGAAGGGGTGTGCAGTGAAATATGCGTTATTTTGAAAAAAAAAAAACAAAAAAGTTGTTCCAAAAATGGTAAAGAATAAGGTACTTGATATCAACCATAGGGATTCCGGTTTGGGGTGTCTATGAAAGATGTCCCTGCACTGCAGTTTGAGCTGAATTTGGTGAAAATATGTTAAATAGTTATGAAGATAGATACCAAAACAGATTATAATACACAACAATTCGTAACAATTCAATATGTTACTATTGACATATGATATATTGTCAGAAGGTTGCCAACCAATAGTTTTACGTGAAATAAGAAAATTATAAGAAAAGTGAATAACTCAGTGGTAATTGGAATCAATTTTTGACAGAAGGTGTGCGTCACGTGATCTCATCGAAAAGGTAAAGATTAAAGGCGGTCATGTAGGATATATCTTACTACCTTCATCATTTTATAATTTTTCTGCTAATTTGTGCCTTTCGTATCTATCCTGATGTGTAGAATGTGAAAACAGCATATTTTGTTCTGACATCGAAATATATATACAGGGTGCAGCAAAATTAACCGTTGCAGAAGACAAGATAATATTTCGTTTACAGGAAAATATAAACGTTTTCTATAATTAGGGTATTTTCTCTTTGTGTTACGTAAAAATACACATATTTGAACTTCGGATGTCATATGCAAGCAACATAGTGGTCTTTCAGGGAAGGGGTGTGCAGTGAAATATGCGTTATTTTGATAAAAACACAAAAGTAGTACCAAAAATGGTAAAGAATAAGGTACTTGATATCAACCATAGGGATCCCGGTTTGGGATCTCTATGAAAGATGTGCCTGCACTGCAGTTTGAGCTTTATTTCGTGAAAATATGTTAAATAGTTCGGAAGATATAGACCAAAACAGATTATAATACGCAACAATTAGTAACAATTCAATATGTACATATTGACATATGATATATTGTCAGAAGGTTGCCAACCAACAGTTTTACGTGAAATAAGAAAATTATAAGAAAAGTGAATAACTGAGTGGTAATTGGAATCAATTTTTGACAGAAGGTGTGCGTCAAGTGTTCTCATCGAAAACGTAACGGTTAAAGTCGTTCATGTATTATATATCTTGCTTACTTCATCATTTTATAATTTTTCTGCTAATTTGTGCCTTTCGTATCTATCCTGATGTGTTGAAGATGAAAACAGCATATTTTGTTCTGACATCGAAATATATATATACAGGGTGCAGCAAAATTAAGTGTTGCAGAAGACAAGATAATATTTCGTTTTCAGGAAAATATAAACGTTTTCTATAATTAGGGTATTTTCTCTTTGTGTTACGTAAAAATACACATATTTGAACTTCGGGTGTCATATGCAAGCAACATAGTGTTGTGTCAGGGTAGGGGTTTGCAGTGAAATATGCGTTATTTTGATAAAAACACAAAAGTAGTACCAAAATTGGTAAAGAATAAGGTACTTGATATCACCCATAGGGATCCCGGTTTGGGATCTCTATGAAAGATGTGCCTGCACTGCAATTTGAGCTTTATTTCGTGAAAATATGTTAAATAGTTCGGAAGATATAGACCAAAACAGATTATAATACGCAACAATTAGTAACAATTCAATATGTACATATTGACATATGATATATTGTCAGAAGGTTGCCAACCAACAGTTTTACGTGAAATAAGAAAATTATAAGAAAAGTGAATAACTCAGTGGTAATTCGAATCAATTTTTGACAGAAGGTGTGCGTCACGTGATCTCATCGAAAAGGTAAGGGTTAAAGTCGTTCATGTAGAATATATCTTACTACCTTCATCATTTTATAATTTTTCTGCTAATTTGTGCCTTTCGTGTCTATCCTGATGTGTAGAATGTGAAAACAGCCTATTTTGTTCTGACATCGAAATATATATACAGGGTGCAGCAAAATTAACCGTTGCAGAAGACAAGATAATATTTCGTTTTCAGGAAAATATAAACGTTTTCTATAATTAGGGTATTTTCTCTTTGTGTTACGTAAAAATACACATATTTTAACTTCGGGTGTCATATGCAAGCAACATAGTGGTGTGTCAGGGTAGGGGTTTGCAGTGAAATATGCGTTATTTTGAAAAAAAAAAAAAAAAAGTTGTACCAAAAATGGTAAAGAATAAGGTAATTGATATCAACCATAGGGATTCCGGTTTGGGGTGTCTATGAAAGATGTCCCTGCACTGCAGTTTGAGCTGAATTTGGTGAAAATATGTTAAATAGTTATGAAGATAGATACCAAAACAGATTATAATACACAACAATTCGTAACAATTCAATATGTTACTATTGACATATGATATATTGTCAGAAGGTTGCCAACCAATAGTTTTACGTGAAATAAAAAAATTATAAGAAAAGTGAATAACTCAGTGGTAATTGGAATCAATTTTTGACAGAAGGTGTGCGTCACGTGTTCTCATCGAAAAGGTAAAGATTAAAGTCGGTCATGTATTATATATCTTACTTACTTCATCATTTTATAATTTTTCTGCTAATTTGTGCCTTTCGTATCTATCCTGATGTGTAGAATGTGAAAACAGCATATTTTGTTCTGACATCGAAATATATATACAGGGTGCAGCAAAATTAACCTTTGCTGAAGACAAGATAATATTTCGTTTTCAGGAAAATATAAACGTTTTCTATAATTAGGGTATTTTCTCTTTGTGTTACGAAAAAATACACATATTTTAACTTCGGGTGTCATATGCAAGCAACATAGTGGTGTGTTAGGGAAGGGGTGTGCAGTGAAATATGCGTTATTTTGAAAAAAAAAGACAAAAAAGTTGTACCAAAAATAGTAAAGAATAAGGTACTTGATATCAACCATAGGGATCCCGGTTTGCTGTGTCTATGAAAGATGTCCCTGCACTGCAGTTTGAGCTGAATTTGGTGAAAATATGTTAAATAGTTATGAAGATAGATACCAAAACAGATTATAATACACAACAATTCGTAACAATTCAATATGTTACTATTGACATATGATATATTGTCAGAAGGTTGCCAACCAATAGTTTTACGTGAAATAAGAAAATTATAAGAAAAGTGAATAACTGAGTGGTAATTGGAATCAATTTTTGACAGAAGGTGTGCGTCACGTGATCTCATCGAAAAGGTAAGGGTTAAAGTCGGTCATGTAGGATATATCTTACTACCTTCATCATTTTATAATTTTTCTGCTAATTCGTGCCTTTCGTGTCTATCCTGATGTGTAGAATGTGAAAACAGCATATTTTGTTCTGACATCGAACTATATATACAGGGTGCAGCAAAATTAACCGTTGCAGAAGACAAGATAATATTTCGTTTTCAGGAAAATATAAACGTTTTCTATAATTAGCGTATTTTCTCTTTGTGTTACGTAAAAATACACATATTTGAACTTCGGGTGTCATATGCAAGCAACATAGTGGTGTGTCAGGAAAGGGGTGTGCAGTGAAATATGCGTTATTTTGAAAAAAACACAAAAGTAGTACCAAAAATGGTAGAGAATAAGGTACCTGATATCAACCATAGGGATCATGGTTTGGGATCTCAATGAAAGATGTGCCTGCACTGCAATTTGAGCTTTATTTCGTGAAAATATGATAAATAGTTCGGAAGATATAGACCAAAACAGATTATAATACGCAACAATTAGTAACAATTCAATATGTACATATTACATATGATATATGGTCAGAAGGTTGCCAACCAACAGTTTTACGTGAAATAAGAAAATTATAAGAAAAGTGAATAACTCAGTGGTAATTCGAATCAATTTTTGACAGAAGGTGTGCGTCACGTGATCTCATCGAAAAGGTAAGGGTTAAAGTCGTTCATGTAGAATATATCTTACTACCTTCATCATTTTATAATTTTTCTGCTAATTTGTGCCTTTCGTGTCTATCCTGATGTGTAGAAAGTGAAAACAGCATATTTTGTTCTGACATCGAAATATATATACAGGGTGCAGCAAAATTAACCGTTGCTGAAGACAAGATAATATTTCGTTTTCAGGAAAATATAAACGTTTTCTATAATTAGGGTATTTTCTCTTTGTGTTACGTAAAAATACACATATTTTAACTTCGGGTGTCATATGCAAGCAACATAGTGGTGTGTCAGGGAAGGGGTGTGCAGTGAAATATGCGTTATTTTGAAAAAAACAAAAAACAAAAAAGTTGTACCAAAAATGGTAAAGAATAAGGTACTTGATATCAACCATAGGGATTCCGGTTTGGGGTGTCTATGAAAGATGTCCCTGCACTGCAGTTTGAGCTGAATTTGGTGAAAATATGTTAAATAGTTATGAAGATAGATACCAAAACAGATTATAATACACAACAATTCGTAACAATTCAATATGTTACTATTGACATATGATATATTGTCAGAAGGTTGCCAACCAATAGTTTTACGTGAAATAAGAAAATTATAAGAAAAGTGAATAACTCAGTGGTAATTGGAATCAATTTTTGACAGAAGGTGTGCGTCACGTGATCTCATCGAAAAGGTAAAGATTAAAGTCGGTCATGTAGGATATATCTTACTACCTTCATCATTTTATAATTTTTCTGCTAATTTGTGCCTTTCGTATCTATCCTGATGTGTAGAATGTGAAAACAGCATATTTTGTTCTGACATCGAAATATATATACAGGGTGCAGCAAAATTAACCGTTGCAGAAGACAAGATAATATTTCGTTTACAGGAAAATATAAACGTTTTCTATAATTAGGGTATTTTCTCTTTGTGATACGTAAAAATACACATATTTGAACTTCGGATGTCATATGCAAGCAACATAGTGGTCTTTCAGGGAAGGGGTGTGCAGTGAAATATGCGTTATTTTGATAAAAACACAAAAGTAGTACCAAAAATGGTAAAGAATAAGGTACTTGATATCAACCATAGGGATCCCGGTTTGGGATCTCTATGAAAGATGTGCCTGCACTGCAGTTTGAGCTTTATTTCGTGAAAATATGTTAAATAGTTCGGAAGATATAGACCAAAACAGATTATAATACGCAACAATTAGTAACAATTCAATATGTACATATTGACATATGATATATTGTCAGAAGGATGCCAACCAACAGTTTTACGTGAAATAAGAAAATTATAAGAAAAGTGAATAACTGAGTGGTAATTGGAATCAATTTTTGACAGAAGGTGTGCGTCACGTGTTCTCATCGAAAACGTAAGGGTTAAAGTCGTTCATGTATTATATATCTTGCTTACTTCATCATTTTATAATTTTTCTGCTAATTTGTGCCTTTCGTATCTATCCTGATGTGTTGAAGATGAAAACAGCATATTTTGTTCTGACATCGAAATATATATACAGGGTGCAGCAAAATTAAGTGTTGCAGAAGACAAGATAATATTTCGTTTTCAGGAAAATATAAACGTTTTCTATAATTAGGGTATTTTCTCTTTGTGTTACGTAAAAATACACATATTTGAACTTCGGGTGTCATATGCAAGCAACATAGTGGTGTGTCAGGGTAGGGGTTTGCAGTGAAATATGCGTTATTTTGAAAAAAAAAACACAAAAGTAGTACCAAAAATGGTAAAGAATAAGGTACTTGATATCACCCATAGGGATCCCGGTTTGGGATCTCTATGAAAGATGTGCCTGCACTGCAATTTGAGCTGAATTTGGTGAAAATATGTTAAATAGTTATGAAGATAGATACCAAAACAGATTATAATACACAACAATTCGTAATAATTCAATATGTTACTATTGACATATGATATATTGTCAGAAGGTTGCCAACCAATAGTTTTACGTGAAATAAGAAAATTATAAGAAAAGTGAATAACTCAGTGGTAATTGGAATCAATTTTTGACAGAAGGTGTGCGTCACGTGATCTCATCGAAAAGGTAAGGGTTAAAGTCGGTCATGTAGGATATATCTTACTACCTTCATCATTTTATAATTTTTCTGCTTATTTGTGCCTTTCGTATCTATCCTGATGTGTAGAATGTGAAAACAGCATACTTTGTTCTGACATCGAAATATATATACAGGGTGCAGCAAAATTAACCCAATGCAGAACACAAGATAATATTTCGTTTTCAGGAAAATATAAACGTTTTCTATAATTAGGGTATTTTCTCTTTGTGTTACGTAAAAATACACATATTTGAACTTCGGATGTCATATGCAAGCAACATAGTGGTGTTTCAGGGAAGGGGTGTGCAGTGAAATATGCGTTATTTTGATAAAAACACAAATGTAGTACCAAAAATGGTAAAGAATAAGGTACTCGATATCAACCATAGGGATCCCGGTTTGGGATCTCTATGAAAGATGTGCCTGCACTGCAGTTTGAGCTTTATTTCGTGAAAATATGTTAAATAGTTCGGAAGATATAGACCAAAACAGATTATAATACGCAACAATTAGTAACAATTCAATATGTACATATTGACATATGATATATTGTCAGAAGGTTGCCAACCAACAGTTTTACGTGAAATAAAAAAAAATATAAGAAAAGTGAATAACTCAGTGGTAATTGAAATCAATTTTTGAAAGAAGGTGCGCGTCATGTGATCTCATTGAAAAGGTAAGGGTTAAAGTCCTTCATGTATTATATATCTTGCTTACTTCATCATTTTATAATTTTTCTGCTAATTTGTGCCTTTCGTAACTATCCTGATGTGTAGAATGTGAAAACAGCATATTTTGTTCTGACATCGAAATATATATACAGGGTGCAGCAAAATTAACCGTTGCAGAAGACAAGATAATATTTCGTTTTCAGGAAAATATAAACGTTTTCTATAATTAGCGTATTTTCTCTTTGAGTTACGTAAAAATACACATATTTGAACTTCGGGTGTCATATGCAAGCAACATAATGGTGTGTCAGGGAAGGGGTGTGCAGTGAAATATGCGTTATTTTGAAAAAAACACAAAAGTAGTACCAAAAATGGTAGAGAATAAGGTACCTGATATCAACCATAGGGATCATGGTTTGGGATCTCAATGAAAGATGTGCCTGCACTGCAATCTGAGCTTTATTTCGTGAAAATATGTTAAATAGTTCGGAAGATATAGACCAAAACAGATTATAATACGCAACAATTAGTAACAATTCAATATGTACATATTGACATATGATATATGGTCAGAAGGTTGCCAACCAACAGTTTTACGTGAAATAAGAAAATTATAAGAAAAGTGAATAACTCAGTGGTAATTCGAATCAATTTTTGACAGAAGGTGTGCGTCACGTGATCTCATCGTAAAGGTAAGGGTTAAAGTCGTTCATGTAGAATGTATCTTACTACCTTCATCATTTTATAATTTTTCTGCTAATTTGTGCCTTTCGTGTCTATCCTGATGTGTAGAATGTGAAAACAGCATATTTTGTTCTGACATCGAAATATATATATACAGGGTGCAGCAAAATTAAGTGTTGCAGAAGACAAGATAATATTTCGTTTTCAGGAAAATATAAACGTTTTCTATAATTAGGGTATTTTCTCTTTGTGTTACGTAAAAATACACATATTTGAACTTCGGGTGTCATATGCAAGCAACATAGTGGTGTGTCAGGGAAGGGGTGTGCAGTGAAATATGCGTTATTTTGAAAAAAAAAACAAAAAAGTTGTACCAAAAATGGTAAAGAATAAGGTACTTGATATCAACCATAGGGATTCCGGTTTGGGGTGTCTATGAAAGATGTCCCTGCACTGCAGTTTGAGCTGAATTTGGTGAAAATATGTTAAATAGTTATGAAGATAGATACCAAAACAGATTATAATACACAACAATTCGTAACAATTCAATATGTTACTATTGACATATGATATATTGTCAGAAGGTTGCCAACCAATAGTTTTACGTGAAATAAGAAAATTATAAGAAAAGTGAATAACTCAGTGGTAATTGGAATCAATTTTTGACAGAAGGTGTGCGTCACGTGATCTCATCGAAAAGGTAAAGATTAAAGTCGGTCATGTAGGATATATCTTACTACCTTCATCATTTTATAATTTTTCTGCTAATTTGTGCCTTTCGTATCTATCCTGATGTGTAGAATGTGAAAACAGCATATTTTGTTCTGACATCGAAATATATATACAGGGTGCAGCAAAATTAACCGTTGCAGAAGACAAGATAATATTTCGTTTACAGGAAAATATAAACGTTTTCTATAATTAGGGTATTTTCTCTTTGTGTTACGTAAAAATACACATATTTGAACTTCGGATGTCATATGCAAGCAACATAGTGGTCTTTCAGGGAAGGGGTGTGCAGTGAAATATGCGTTATTTTGATAAAAACACAAAAGTAGTACCAAAAATGGTAAAGAATAAGGTTCTTGATATCAACCATAGGGATCCCGGTTTGGGATCTCTATGAAAGATGTGCCTGCACTGCAGTTTGAGCTTTATTTCGTGAAAATATGTTAAATAGTTATGAAGATAGATACCAAAACAGATTATAATACACAACAATTCGTAACAATTCAATATGTTACTATTGACATATGATATATTGTCAGAAGGTTGCCAACCAACAGTTTTACGTGAAATAAGAAAATTAGAAGAAAAGTGAATAACTCAGTGGTAATTGGAATCAATTTTTGACAGAAGGTGTGCGTCACGTGTTCTCATCGAAAAGGTAAGGGTTAAAGTCGTTCATGTTGGATATATGTTACTACCTTCATCATTTTAGAATTTTTCTGCTAATTTGTGCCTTTCGTATCTATCCTGATGTGTAGAATGTGAAAACAGCATATTTTGTTCTGACATCGAAATATATATACAGGGTGCAGCAAAATTAACCGTTGCAGAAGACAAGATAATATTTCGTTTTCAGAAAAATATAAACGTTTTCTATAATTAGCGTATTTTCTCTTTGTGTTACGTAAAAATACACATATTTGAACTTCGGGTGTCATATGCAAGCAACATAGTGGTGTGTCAGGGTAGGGGTTTGCAATGAAATATGCGTTATTTTGAAAAAAGCAAAAAAGTAGTACCAAACATAGTAGAGAATAAGGTACTTGATATCAACCATAGGGATCCCGGTTTGGGACCTCTATGATAGATGTGCCTGCACTGCAGTTTGAGCTTTATTCCGTGAAAATATATTAAATAGTTCGGAAGATATAGACCAAAACAGATTATAATACACAACAATTCGTAAGAATTTAATATGTAAGTATTGACATATGATATATTGTCAGAAGGTTGCCAACCAACAGTTTTACGTGAAATAAGAAAATTATAAGAAAAGTGAATAACTGAGTGGTAATTGGAATCAATTTTTGACAGAAGGTGTGCGTCACGTGTTCTCATCGAAAACGTAAGGGTTAAAGTCGTTCATGTATTATATATCTTGCTTACTTCATCATTTTATAATTTTTCTGCTAATTTGTGCCTTTCGTATCTATCCTGATGTGTTGAAGATGAAAACAGCATATTTTGTTCTGACATCGAAATATATATACAGGGTGCAGCAAAATTAAGTGTTGCAGAAGACAAGATAATATTTCGTTTTCAGGAAAATATAAACGTTTTCTATAATTAGGGTATTTTCTCTTTGTGTTACGTAAAAATACACATATTTGAACTTCGGGTGTCATATGCAAGCAACATAGTGGTGTGTCAGGGTAGGGGTTTGCAGTGAAATATGCGTTATTTTGAAAAAAAAACACAAAAGTAGTACCAAAATTGGTAAAGAATAAGGTACTTGATATCACCCATAGGGATCCCGGTTTGGGATCTCTATGAAAGATGTGCCTGCACTGCAATTTGAGCTTTATTTCGTGAAAATATGTTAAATAGTTCGGAAGATATAGACCAAAACAGATTATAATACGCAACAATTAGTAACAATTCAATATGTACATATTGACATATGATATATTGTCAGAAGGTTGCCAACCAAGAGTTTTACGTGAAATAAGAAAATTATAAGAAAAGTGAATAACTCAGTGGTAATTCGAATCAATTTTTGACAGAAGGTGTGCGTCACGTGATCTCATCGAAAAGGTAAGGGTTAAAGTCGTTCATGTAGAATATATCTTACTACCTTCATCATTTTATAATTTTTCTGCTAATTTGTGCCTTTCGTGTCTATCCTGATGTGTAGAATGTGAACACAGCATATTTTGTTCTGACATCGAAATATATATACAGGGTGCAGCAAAATTAACCGTTGCAGAAGACAAGATAATATTTCGTTTTCAGGAAAATATAAACGTTTTCTATAATTAGGGTATTTTCTCTTTGTGTTACGTAAAAATACACATATTTTAACTTCGGGTGTCATATGCATGCAACATAGTGGTGTGTCAGGGTAGGGGTTTGCAGTGAAATATGCGTTATTTTGAAAAAAAAAAAACAAAAAAGTTGTACCAAAAATGGTAAAGAATAAGGTAATTGATATCAACCATAGGGATTCCGGTTTGGGGTGTCTATGAAAGATGTCCCTGCACTGCAGTTTGAGCTGAATTTGGTGAAAATATGTTAAATAGTTATGAAGATAGATACCAAAACAGATTATAATACACAACAATTCGTAACAATTCAATATGTTACTATTGACATATGATATATTGTCAGAAGGTTGCCAACCAATAGTTTTACGTGAAATAAGAAAATTATAAGAAAAGTGAATAACTCAGTGGTAATTGGAATCAATTTTTGACAGAAGGTGTGCGTCACGTGATCTCATCGAAAAGGTAAAGATTAAAGTCGGTCATGTATTATATGTCCTACTTACTTCATCATTTTATAATTTTTCTGCTAATTTGTGCCTTTCGTATCTATCCTGATGTGTAGAATGTGAAAACAGCATATTTTGTTCTGACATCGAAATATATATACAGGGTGCAGCAAAATTAACCTTTGCTGAAGACAAGATAATATTTCGTTTTCAGGAAAATATAAACGTTTTCTATAATTAGGGTATTTTCTCTTTGTGTTACGTAAAAATACACATATTTTAACTTCGGGTGTCATATGCAAGCAACATAGTGGTGTGTTAGGGAAGGGGTGTGCAGTGAAATATGCGTTATTTTGAAAAAAAAAAACAAAAAATTTGTACCAAAAATGGTAAAGAATAAGGTACTTGATATCAACCATAGGGATCCCGGTTTGGGGTGTCTATGAAAGATGTCCCTGCACTGCAGTTTGAGCTGAATTTGGTGAAAATATGTTAAATAGTTATGAAGATAGATACCAAAACAGATTATAATACACAACAATTCGTAACAATTCAATATGTTACTATTGACATATGATATATTGTCAGAAGGTTGCCAACCAATAGTTTTACGTGAAATAAGAAAATTATAAGAAAAGTGAATAACTCAGTGGTAATTGGAATCAATTTTTGACAGAAGGTGTGCGTCACGTGATCTCATCGAAAAGGTAAGGGTTAAAGTCGGTCATGTAGGATATATCTTACTACCTTCATCATTTTATAATTTTTCTGCTTATTTGTGCCTTTCGTGTCTATCCTGATGTGTAGAATGTGAAAACAGCATACTTTGTTCTGACATCGAAATATATATACAGGGTGCAGCAAAATTAACCGATGCAGAACACAAGATAATATTTCGTTTTCAGGAAAATATAAACGTTTTCTATAATTAGGGTATTTTCTCTTTGTGTTACGTAAAAATACACATATTTGAACTTCGGATGTCATATGCAAGCAACATAGTGGTGTGTCAGGGAAGGGGTGTGCAGTGAAATATGCGTTATTTTGAAAAAAACACAAAAGTAGTACCAAAAATGGTAGAGAATAAGGTACCTGATATCAACCATAGGGATCATGGTTTGGGATCTCAATGAAAGATGTGCCTGCACTGCAATTTGAGCTTTATTTCGTGAAAATATGTTAAATAGTTCGGAAGATATAGACCAAAACTGATTATAATACGCAACAATTAGTAACAATTCAATATGTACATATTGACATATGATATATGGTCAGAAGGTTGCCAACCAACAGTTTTACGTGAAATAAGAAAATTATAAGAAAAGTGAATAACTCAGTGGTAATTCGAATCAATTTTTGACAGAAGGTGTGCGTCACGTGATCTCATCGAAAAGGTAAGGGTTAAAGTCGTTCATGTAGAATATATCTTACTACCTTCATCATTTTATAATTTTTCTGCTAATTTGTGCCTTTCGTGTCTATCCTGATGTGTAGAATGTGAAAACAGCATATTTTGTTCTGACATCGAAATATATATACAGGGTGCAGCAAAATTAACCGTTGCTGAAGACAAGATAATATTTCGTTTTCAGGAAAATATAAACGTTTTCTATAATTAGGGTATTTTCTCTTTGTGTTACGTAAAAATACACATATTTCAACTTCGGGTGTCATATGCAAGCAACATAGTGGTGTGTCAGGGAAGGGGTGTGCAGTGAAATATGCGTTATTTTGAAAAAAAAAACAACAAAAAAGTTGTACCAAAAATGGTAAAGAATAAGGTACTTGATATCAACCATAGGGATTCCGGTTTGGGGTGTCTATGAAAGATGTCCCTGCACTGCAGTTTGAGCTGAATTTGGTGAAAATATGTTAAATAGTTATGAAGATAGATACCAAAACAGATTATAATACACAACAATTCGTAACAATTCAATATGTTACTATTGACATATGATATATTGTCAGAAGGTTGCCAACCAATAGTTTTACGTGAAATAAGAAAATTATAAGAAAAGTGAATAACTCAGTGGTAATTGGAATCAATTTTTGACAGAAGGTGTGCGTCACGTGATCTCATCGAAAAGGTAAAGATTAAAGTCGGTCATGTAGGATATATCTTACTACCTTCATCATTTTATAATTTTTCTGCTAATTTGTGCCTTTCGTATCTATCCTGATGTGTAGAATGTGAAAACAGCATATTTTGTTCTGACATCGAAATATATATACAGGGTGCAGCAAAATTAACCGTTGCAGAAGACAAGATAATTTTTCGTTTACAGGAAAATATAATCGTTTTCTATAATTAGGGTATTTTCTCTTTGTGTTACGTAAAAATACACATATTTGAACTTCGGATGTCATATGCAAGCAACATAGTGGTCTTTCAGGGAAGGGGTGTGCAGTGAAATATGCGTTATTTTGATAAAAACACAAAAGTAGTACCAAAAATGGTAAAGAATAAGGTACTTGATATCAACCATAGGGATCCCGGTTTGGGATCTCTATGAAAGATGTGCCTGCACTGCAGTTTGAGCTTTATTTCGTGAAAATATGTTAAATAGTTCGGAAGATATAGACCAAAACAGATTATAATACGCAACAATTAGTAACAATTCAATATGTACATATTGACATATGATATATTGTCAGAAGGTTGCCAACCAACAGTTTTACGTGAAATAAGAAAATTAGAAGAAAAGTGAATAACTCAGTGGTAATTGGAATCAATTTTTGACAGAAGGTGTGCGTCACGTGTTCTCATCGAAAACGTAAGGGTTAAAGTCGTTCATGTATTATATATCTTGCTTACTTCATCATTTTATAATTTTTCTGCTAATTTGTGCCTTTCGTATCTATCCTGATGTGTTGAAGATGAAAACAGCATATTTTGTTCTGACATCGAAATATATATACAGGGTGCAGCAAAATTAAGTGTTGCAGAAGACAAGATAATATTTCGTTTTCAGGAAAATATAAACGTTTTCTATAATTAGGGTATTTTCTCTTTGTGTTACGTAAAAATACACATATTTGAACTTCGGGTGTCATATGCAAGCAACATAGTGGTGTGTCAGGGAAGGGGTGTGCAGTGAAATATGCGTTATTTTGAAAAAAACACAAAAGTAGTACCAAAAATGGTAGAGAATAAGGTACCTGATATCAACCATAGGGATCATGGTTTGGGATCTCAATGAAAGATGTGCCTGCACTGCAATTTGAGCTTTATTTCGTGAAAATATGTTAAATAGTTCGGAAGATATAGACCAAAACAGATTATAATACGCAACAATTAGTAACAATTCAATATGTACATATTGACATATGATATATGGTCAGAAGGTTGCCAACCAACAGTTTTACGTGAAATAAGAAAATTATAAGAAAAGTGAATAACTCAGTGGTAATTCGAATCAATTTTTGACAGAAGGTGTGCGTCACGTGATCTCATCGAAAAGGTAAGGGTTAAAGTCGTTCATGTAGAATATATCTTACTACCTTCATCATTTTATAATTTTTCTGCTAATTTGTGCCTTTCGTGTCTATCCTGATGTGTAGAATGTGAAAACAGCATATTTTGTTCTGACATCGAAATATATATACAGGGTGCAGCAAAATTAACCGTTGCTGAAGACAAGATAATATTTCGTTTTCAGGAAAATATAAACGTTTTCTATAATTAGGGTATTTTCTCTTTGTGTTACGTAAAAATACACATATTTGAACTTCGGGTGTCATATGCAAGCAACATAGTGGTGTGTCAGGGAAGGGGTGTGCAGTGAAATATGCGTTATTTTGAAAAAAAAAACAAAAAAGTTGTACCAAAAATGGTAAAGAATAAGGTACTTGATATCAACCATAGGGATTCCGGTTTGGGGTGTCTATGAAAGATGTCCCTGCACTGCAGTTTGAGCTGAATTTGGTGAAAATATGTTAAATAGTTATGAAGATAGATACCAAAACAGATTATAATACACAACAATTCGTAACAATTCAATATGTTACTATTGACATATGATATATTGTCAGAAGGTTGCCAACCAATAGTTTTACGTGAAATAAGAAAATTATAAGAAAAGTGAATAACTCAGTGGTAATTGGAATCAATTTTTGACAGAAGGTGTGCGTCACGTGATCTCATCGAAAAGGTAAAGATTAAAGTCGGTCATGTAGGATATATCTTACTACCTTCATCATTTTATAATTTTTCTGCTAATTTGTGCCTTTCGTATCTATCCTGATGTGTAGAATGTGAAAACAGCATATTTTGTTCTGACATCGAAATATATATACAGGGTGCAGCAAAATTAACCGTTGCAGAAGACAAGATAATATTTCGTTTACAGGAAAATATAAACGTTTTCTATAATTAGGGTATTTTCTCTTTGTGTTACGTAAAAATACACATATTTGAACTTCGGATGTCATATGCAAGCAACATAGTGGTCTTTCAGGGAAGGGGTGTGCAGTGAAATATGCGTTATTTTGATAAAAACACAAAAGTAGTACCAAAAATGGTAAAGAATAAGGTACTTGATATCAACCATAGGGATCCCGGTTTGGGATCTCTATGAAAGATGTGCCTGCACTGCAGTTTGAGCTTTATTTCGTGAAAATATGTTAAATAGTTCGGAAGATATAGACCAAAACAGATTATAATACGCAACAATTAGTAACAATTCAATATGTACATATTGACATATGATATATTGTCAGAAGGTTGCCAACCAACAGTTTTACGTGAAATAAGAAAATTATAAGAAAAGTGAATAACTGAGTGGTAATTGGAATCAATTTTTGACAGAAGGTGTGCGTCACGTGTTCTCATCGAAAACGTAACGGTTAAAGTCGTTCATGTATTATATATCTTGCTTACTTCATCATTTTATAATTTTTCTGCTAATTTGTGCCTTTCGTATCTATCCTGATGTGTTGAAGATGAAAACAGCATATTTTGTTCTGACATCGAAATATATATATACAGGGTGCAGCAAAATTAAGTGTTGCAGAAGACAAGATAATATTTCGTTTTCAGGAAAATATAAACGTTTTCTATAATTAGGGTATTTTCTCTTTGTGTTACGTAAAAATACACATATTTGAACTTCGGGTGTCATATGCAAGCAACATAGTGTTGTGTCAGGGTAGGGGTTTGCAGTGAAATATGCGTTATTTTGATAAAAACACAAAAGTAGTACCAAAATTGGTAAAGAATAAGGTACTTGATATCACCCATAGGGATCCCGGTTTGGGATCTCTATGAAAGATGTGCCTGCACTGCAATTTGAGCTTTATTTCGTGAAAATATGTTAAATAGTTCGGAAGATATAGACCAAAACAGATTATAATACGCAACAATTAGTAACAATTCAATATGTACATATTGACATATGATATATTGTCAGAAGGTTGCCAACCAACAGTTTTACGTGAAATAAGAAAATTATAAGAAAAGTGAATAACTCAGTGGTAATTCGAATCAATTTTTGACAGAAGGTGTGCGTCACGTGATCTCATCGAAAAGGTAAGGGTTAAAGTCGTTCATGTAGAATATATCTTACTACCTTCATCATTTTATAATTTTTCTGCTAATTCGTGCCTTTCGTGTCTATCCTGATGTGTAGAATGTGAAAACAGCATATTTTGTTCTGACATCGAAATATATATACAGGGTGCAGCAAAATTAACCGTTGCAGAAGACAAGATAATATTTCGTTTTCAGGAAAATATAAACGTTTTCTATAATTAGGGTATTTTCTCTTTGTGTTACGTAAAAATACACATATTTTAACTTCGGGTGTCATATGCAAGCAACATAGTGGTGTGTCAGGGTAGGGGTTTGCAGTGAAATATGCGTTATTTTGAAAAAAAAAAAAAAAAAGTTGTACCAAAAATGGTAAAGAATAAGGTAATTGATATCAACCATAGGGATTCCGGTTTGGGGTGTCTATGAAAGATGTCCCTGCACTGCAGTTTGAGCTGAATTTGGTGAAAATATGTTAAATAGTTATGAAGATAGATACCAAAACAGATTATAATACACAACAATTCGTAACAATTCAATATGTTACTATTGACATATGATATATTGTCAGAAGGTTGCCAACCAATAGTTTTACGTGAAATAAAAAAATTATAAGAAAAGTGAATAACTCAGTGGTAATTGGAATCAATTTTTGACAGAAGGTGTGCGTCACGTGATCTCATCGAAAAGGTAAAGATTAAAGTCGGTCATGTATTATATATCTTACTTACTTCATCATTTTATAATTTTTCTGCTAATTTGTGCCTTTCGTATCTATCCTGATGTGTAGAATGTGAAAACAGCATATTTTGTTCTGACATCGAAATATATATACAGGGTGCAGCAAAATTAACCGTTGCTGAAGACAAGATAATATTTCGTTTTCAGGAAAATACAAACGTTTTCTATAATTAGGGTATTTTCTCTTTGTGTTACGAAAAAATACACATATTTTAACTTCGGGTGTCATATGCAAGCAACATAGTGGTGTCTTAGGGAAGGGGTGTGCAGTGAAATATGCGTTATTTTGAAAAAAAAAAGACAAAAAAGTTGTACCAAAAATAGTAAAGAATAAGGTACTTGATATCAACCATAGGGATCCCGGTTTGCTGTGTCTATGAAAGATGTCCCTGCACTGCAGTTTGAGCTGAATTTGGTGAAAATATGTTAAATAGTTATGAAGATAGATACCAAAACAGATTATAATACACAACAATTCGTAACAATTCAATATGTTACTATTGACATATGATATATTGTCAGAAGGTTGCCAACCAATAGTTTTACGTGAAATAAGAAAATTATAAGAAAAGTGAATAACTGAGTGGTAATTGGAATCAATTTTTGACAGAAGGTGTGCGTCACGTGATCTCATCGAAAAGGTAAGGGTTAAAGTCGGTCATGTAGGATATATCTTACTACCTTCATCATTTTATAATTTTTCTGCTAATTCGTGCCTTTCGTGTCTATCCTGATGTGTAGAATGTGAAAACAGCATATTTTGTTCTGACATCGAACTATATATACAGGGTGCAGCAAAATTAACCGTTGCAGAAGACAAGATAATATTTCGTTTTCAGGAAAATATAAACGTTTTCTATAATTAGCGTATTTTCTCTTTGTGTTACGTAAAAATACACATATTTGAACTTCGGGTGTCATATGCAAGCAACATAGTGGTGTGTCAGGAAAGGGGTGTGCAGTGAAATATGCGTTATTTTGAAAAAAACACAAAAGTAGTACCAAAAATGGTAGAGAATAAGGTACCTGATATCAACCATAGGGATCATGGTTTGGGATCTCAATGAAAGATGTGCCTGCACTGCAATTTGAGCTTTATTTCGTGAAAATATGATAAATAGTTCGGAAGATATAGACCAAAACAGATTATAATACGCAACAATTAGTAACAATTCAATATGTACATATTACATATGATATATGGTCAGAAGGTTGCCAACCAACAGTTTTACGTGAAATAAGAAAATTATAAGAAAAGTGAATAACTCAGTGGTAATTCGAATCAATTTTTGACAGAAGGTGTGCGTCACGTGATCTCATCGAAAAGGTAAGGGTTAAAGTCGTTCATGTAGAATATATCTTACTACCTTCATCATTTTATAATTTTTCTGCTAATTTGTGCCTTTCGTGTCTATCCTGATGTGTAGAAAGTGAAAACAGCATATTTTGTTCTGACATCGAAATATATATACAGGGTGCAGCAAAATTAACCGTTGCTGAAGACAAGATAATATTTCGTTTTCAGGAAAATATAAACGTTTTCTATAATTAGGGTATTTTCTCTTTGTGTTACGTAAAAATACACATATTTGAACTTCGGGTGTCATATGCAAGCAACATAGTGGTGTGTCAGGGAAGGGGTGTGCAGTGAAATATGCGTTATTTTGAAAAAAACAAAAAACAAAAAAGTTGTACCAAAAATGGTAAAGAATAAGGTACTTGATATCAACCATAGGGATTCCGGTTTGGGGTGTCTATGAAAGATGTCCCTGCACTGCAGTTTGAGCTGAAATTGGTGAAAATATGTTAAATAGTTATGAAGATAGATACCAAAACAGATTATAATACACAACAATTCGTAACAATTCAATATGTTACTATTGACATATGATATATTGTCAGAAGGTTGCCAACCAATAGTTTTACGTGAAATAAGAAAATTATAAGAAAAGTGAATAACTCAGTGGTAATTGGAATCAATTTTTGACAGAAGGTGTGCGTCACGTGATCTCATCGAAAAGGTAAAGATTAAAGTCGGTCATGTAGGATATATCTTACTACCTTCATCATTTTATAATTTTTCTGCTAATTTGTGCCTTTCGTATCTATCCTGATGTGTAGAATGTGAAAACAGCATATTTTGTTCTGACATCGAAATATATATACAGGGTGCAGCAAAATTAACCGTTGCAGAAGACAAGATAATATTTCGTTTACAGGAAAATATAAACGTTTTCTATAATTAGGGTATTTTCTCTTTGTGATACGTAAAAATACACATATTTGAACTTCGGATGTCATATGCAAGCAACATAGTGGTCTTTCAGGGAAGGGGTGTGCAGTGAAATATGCGTTATTTTGATAAAAACACAAAAGTAGTACCAAAAATGGTAAAGAATAAGGTACTTGATATCAACCATAGGGATCCCGGTTTGGGATCTCTATGAAAGATGTGCCTGCACTGCAGTTTGAGCTTTATTTCGTGAAAATATGTTAAATAGTTCGGAAGATATAGACCAAAACAGATTATAATACGCAACAATTAGTAACAATTCAATATGTACATATTGACATATGATATATTGTCAGAAGGTTGCCAACCAACAGTTTTACGTGAAATAAGAAAATTATAAGAAAAGTGAATAACTGAGTGGTAATTGGAATCAATTTTTGACAGAAGGTGTGCGTCACGTGTTCTCATCGAAAACGTAAGGGTTAAAGTCGTTCATGTATTATATATCTCGCTTACTTCATCATTTTATAATTTTTCTGCTAATTTGTGCCTTTCGTATCTATCCTGATGTGTTGAAGATGAAAACAGCATATTTTGTTCTGACATCGAAATATATATACAGGGTGCAGCAAAATTAAGTGTTGCAGAAGACAAGATAATATTTCGTTTTCAGGAAAATATAAACGTTTTCTATAATTAGGGTATTTTCTCTTTGTGTTACGTAAAAATACACATATTTGAACTTCGGGTGTCATATGCAAGCAACATAGTGGTGTGTCAGGGTAGGGGTTTGCAGTGAAATATGCGTTATTTTGAAAAAAAAAACACAAAAGTAGTACCAAAAATGGTAAAGAATAAGGTACTTGATATCACCCATAGGGATCCCGGTTTGGGATCTCTATGAAAGATGTGCCTGCACTGCAATTTGAGCTTTATTTCGTGAAAATATGTTAAATAGTTCGGAAGATATAGACCAAAACAGATTATAATACGCAACAATTAGTAACAATTCAATATGTACATATTGACATATGATATATTGTCAGAAGGTTGCCAACCAACAGTTTTACGTGAAATAAGAAAATTATAAGAAAAGTGAATAACTCAGTGGTAATTCGAATCAATTTTTGACAGAAGGTGTGCGTCACGTGATCTCATCGAAAAGGTAAGGGTTAAAGTCGTTCATGTAGAATATATCTTACTACCTTCATCATTTTATAATTTTTCTGCTAATTTGTGCCTTTCGTGTCTATCCTGATGTGTAGAATGTGAAAACAGCATATTTTGTTCTGACATCGAAATATATATACAGGGTGCAGCAAAATTAACCGTTGCAGAAGACAAGATAATATTTCGTTTTCAGGAAAATATAAACGTTTTCTATAATTAGGGTATTTTCTCTTTGTGTTACGTAAAAATACACATATTTTAACTTCGGGTGTCATATGCAAGCAACATAGTGGTGTGTCAGGGTAGGGGTTTGCAGTGAAATATGCGTTATTTTGAAAAAAAAAGACAAAAAAGTTGTACCAAAAATAGTAAAGAATAAGGTACTTGATATCAACCATAGGGATCCCGGTTTGCTGTGTCTATGAAAGATGTCCCTGCACTGCAGTTTGAGCTGAATTTGGTGAAAATATGTTAAATAGTTATGAAGATAGATACCAAAACAGATTATAATACACAACAATTCGTAACAATTCAATATGTTACTATTGACATATGATATATTGTCAGAAGGTTGCCAACCAATAGTTTTACGTGAAATAAGAAAATTAAAAGAAAAGTGAATAACTGAGTGGTAATTGGAATCAATTTTGACAGAAGGTGTGCGTCACGTGATCTCATCGAAAAGGTAAGGGTTAAAGTCGGTCATGTAGGATATATCTTACTACCTTCATCATTTTATAATTTTTCTGCTAATTCGTGCCTTTCGTGTCTATCCTGATGTGTAGAATGTGAAAACAGCATATTTTGTTCTGACATCGAACTATATATACAGGGTGCAGCAAAATTAACCGTTGCAGAAGACAAGATAATATTTCGTTTTCAGGAAAATATAAACGTTTTCTATAATTAGCGTATTTTCTCTTTGTGTTACGTAAAAATACACATATTTGAACTTCGGGTGTCATATGCAAGCAACATAGTGGTGTGTCAGGAAAGGGGTGTGCAGTGAAATATGCGTTATTTTGAAAAAAACACAAAAGTAGTACCAAAAATGGTAGAGAATAAGGTACCTGGTATCAACCATATGGATCATGGTTTGGGATCTCAATGAAAGATGTGCCTGCACTGCAATTTGAGCTTTATTTCGTGAAAATATGATAAATAGTTCGGAAGATATAGACCAAAACAGATTATAATACGCAACAATTAGTAACAATTCAATATGTACATATTACATATGATATATGGTCAGAAGGTTGCCAACCAACAGTTTTACGTGAAATAAGAAAATTATAAGAAAAGTGAATAACTCAGTGGTAATTCGAATCAATTTTTGACAGAAGGTGTGCGTCACGTGATCTCATCGAAAAGGTAAGGGTTAAAGTCGTTCATGTAGAATATATCTTACTACCTTCATCATTTTATAATTTTTCTGCTAATTTGTGCCTTTCGTGTCTATCCTGATGTGTAGAAAGTGAAAACAGCATATTTTGTTCTGACATCGAAATATATATACAGGGTGCAGCAAAATTAACCGTTGCTGAAGACAAGATAATATTTCGTTTTCAGGAAAATATAAACGTTTTCTATAATTAGGGTATTTTCTCTTTGTGTTACGTAAAAATACACATATTTGAACTTCGGGTGTCATATGCAAGCAACATAGTGGTGTGTCAGGGAAGGGGTGTGCAGTGAAATATGCGTTATTTTGAAAAAAACAAAAAACAAAAAAGTTGTACCAAAAATGGTAAAGAATAAGGTACTTGATATCAACCATAGGGATTCCGGTTTGGGGTGTCTATGAAAGATGTCCCTGCACTGCAGTTTGAGCTGAATTTGGTGAAAATATGTTAAATAGTTATGAAGATAGATACCAAAACAGATTATAATACACAACAATTCGTAACAATTCAATATGTTACTATTGACATATGATATATTGTCAGAAGGTTGCCAACCAATAGTTTTACGTGAAATAAGAAAATTATAAGAAAAGTGAATAACTCAGTGGTAATTGGAATCAATTTTTGACAGAAGGTGTGCGTCACGTGATCTCATCGAAAAGGTAAAGATTAAAGTCGGTCATGTAGGATATATCTTACTACCTTCATCATTTTATAATTTTTCTGCTAATTTGTGCCTTTCGTATCTATCCTGATGTGTAGAATGTGAAAACAGCATATTTTGTTCTGACATCGAAATATATATACAGGGTGCAGCAAAATTAACCGTTGCAGAAGACAAGATAATATTTCGTTTACAGGAAAATATAAACGTTTTCTATAATTAGGGTATTTTCTCTTTGTGATACGTAAAAATACACATATTTGAACTTCGGATGTCATATGCAAGCAACATAGTGGTCTTTCAGGGAAGGGGTGTGCAGTGAAATATGCGTTATTTTGATAAAAACACAAAAGTAGTACCAAAATGGTAAAGAATAAGGTACTTGATATCAACCATAGGGATCCCGGTCTGGGATCTCTATGAAAGATGTGCCTGCACTGCAGTTTGAGCTTTATTTCGTGAAAATATGTTAAATAGTTCGGAAGATATAGACCAAAACAGATTATAATACGCAACAATTCGTAACAATTCAATATGTACATATTGACATATGATATATTGTCAGAAGGTTGCCAACCAACAGTTTTACGTGAAATAAGAAAATTATAAGAAAAGTGAATAACTGAGTGGTAATTGGAATCAATTTTTGACAGAAGGTGTGCGTCACGTGTTCTCATCGAAAACGTAAGGGTTAAAGTCGTTCATGTATTATATATCTTGCTTACTTCATCATTTTATAATTTTTCTGCTAATTTGTGGCTTTCGTATCTATCCTGATGTGTTGAAGATGAAAACAGCATATTTTGTTCTGACATCGAAATATATATACAGGGTGCAGCAAAATTAAGTGTTGCAGAAGACAAGATAATATTTCGTTTTCAGGAAAATATAAACGTTTTCTATAATTAGGGTATTTTCTCTTTGTGTTACGTAAAAATACACATATTTGAACTTCGGGTGTCATATGCAAGCAACATAGTGGTGTGTCAGGGTAGGGGTTTGCAGTGAAATATGCGTTATTTTGAAAAAAAAAACACAAAAGTAGTACCAAAAATGGTAAGAATAAGGTACTTGATATCACCCATAGGGATCCCGGTTTGGGATCTCTATGAAAGATGTGCCTGCACTGCAATTTGAGCTTTATTTCGTGAAAATATGTTAAATAGTTCGGAAGATATAGACCAAAACAGATTATAATACGCAACAATTAGTAACAATTCAATATGTACATATTGACATATGATATATTGTCAGAAGGTTGCCAACCAACAGTTTTACGTGAAATAAGAAAATTATAAGAAAAGTGAATAATTCAGTGGTAATTCGAATCAATTTTTGACAGAAGGTGTGCGTCACGTGATCTCATCGAAAAGGTAAGGGTTAAAGTCGTTCATGTAGAATATATCTTACTACCTTCATCATTTTATAATTTTTCTGCTAATTTGTGCCTTTCGTGTCTATCCTGATGTGTAGAATGTGAAAACAGCATATTTTGTTCTGACATCGAAATATATATACAGGGTGCAGCAAAATTAACCGTTGCAGAAGACAAGATAATATTTCGTTTTCAGGAAAATATAAACGTTTTCTATAATTAGGGTATTTTCTCTTTGTGTTACGTAAAAATACACATATTTTAACTTCGGGTGTCATATGCAAGCAACATAGTGGTGTGTCAGGGTAGGGGTTTGCAGTGAAATATGCGTTATTTTGAAAAAAAAAAAAACAAAAAAGTTGTACCAAAAATGGTAAAGAATAAGGTAATTGATATCAACCATAGGGATTCCGGTTTGGGGTGTCTATGAAAGATGTCCCTGCACTGCAGTTTGAGCTGAATTTGGTGAAAATATGTTAAATAGTTATGAAGATAGATACCAAAACAGATTATAATACACAACAATTCGTAACAATTCAATATGTTACTATTGACATATGCTATATTGTCAGAAGGTTGCCAACCAATAGTTTTACGTGAAATAAGAAAATTAGAAGAAAAGTGAATAACTCAGTGGTAATTCGAATCAATTTTTGACAGAAGGTGTGCGTCACGTGATCTCATCGAAAAGGTAAGGGTTAAAGTCGTTCATGTAGAATATATCTTACTACCTTCATCATTTTATAATTTTTCTGCTAATTCGTGCCTTTCGTGTCTATCCTGATGTGTAGAATGTGAAAACAGCATATTTTGTTCTGACATCGAACTATATATACAGGGTGCAGCAAAATTAACCGTTGCAGAAGACAAGATAATATTTCGTTTTCAGGAAAATATAAACGTTTTCTATAATTAGCGTATTTTCTCTTTGTGTTACGTAAAAATACACATATTTGAACTTCGGGTGTCATATGCAAGCAACATAGTGGTGTGTCAGGGTAGGGGTTTGCAGTGAAATATGCGTTATTTTGAAAAAAAAAAAAAAAAAGTTGTACCAAAAATGGTAAAGAATAAGGTAATTGATATCAACCATAGGGATTCCGGTTTGGGGTGTCTATGAAAGATGTCCCTGCACTGCAGTTTGAGCTGAATTTGGTGAAAATATGTTAAATAGTTATGAAGATAGATACCAAAACAGATTATAATACACAACAATTCGTAACAATTCAATATGTTACTATTGACATATGATATATTGTCAGAAGGTTGCCAACCAATAGTTTTACGTGAAATAAAAAAATTATAAGAAAAGTGAATAACTCAGTGGTAATTGGAATCAATTTTTGACAGAAGGTGTGCGTCACGTGATCTCATCGAAAAGGTAAAGATTAAAGTCGGTCATGTAGGATATATCTTACTACCTTCATCATTTTATAATTTTTCTGCTAATTTGTGCCTTTCGTATCTATCCTGATGTGTAGAATGTGAAAACAGCATATTTTGTTCTGACATCGAAATATATATACAGGGTGCAGCAAAATTAACCGTTGCAGAAGACAAGATAATATTTCGTTTTCAGGAAAATATAAACGTTTTCTATAATTAGGGTATTTTCTCTTTGTGTTACGTAAAAATACACATATTTGAACTTCGGGTGTCATATGCAAGCAACATAGTGGTGTGTCAGGGAAGGGGTGTGCAGTGAAATATGCGTTATTTTGAAAAAAAAAAACAAAAAAGTTGTACCAAAAATGGTAAAGAATAAGGTACTTGATATCAACCATAGGGATTCCGGTTTGGGGTGTCTATGAAAGATGTCCCTGCACTGCAGTTTGAGCTGAATTTGGTGAAAATATGTTAAATAGTTATGAAGATAGATACCAAAACAGATTATAATACACAACAATTCGTAACAATTCAATATGTTACTATTGACATATGATATATTGTCAGAAGGTTGCCAACCAATAGTTTTACGTGAAATAAGAAAATTATAAGAAAAGTGAATAACTCAGTGGTAATTGGAATCAATTTTTGACAGAAGGTGTGCGTCACGTGATCTCATCGAAAAGGTAAAGATTAAAGTCGGTCATGTAGGATATATCTTACTACCTTCATCATTTTATAATTTTTCTGCTAATTTGTGCCTTTCGTATCTATCCTGATGTGTAGAATGTGAAAACAGCATATTTTGTTCTGACATCGAAATATATATACAGGGTGCAGCAAAATTAACCGTTGCAGAAGACAAGATAATATTTCGTTTACAGGAAAATATAAACGTTTTCTATAATTAGGGTATTTTCTCTTTGTGTTACGTAAAAATACACATATTTTAACTTCGGATGTCATATGCAAGCAACATAGTGGTCTTTCAGGGAAGGGGTGTGCAGTGAAATATGCGTTATTTTGATAAAAACACAAAAGTAGTACCAAAAATGGTAAAGAATAAGGTACTTGATATCAACCATAGGGATCCCGGTTTGGGATCTCTATGAAAGATGTGCCTGCACTGCAGTTTGAGCTTTATTTCGTGAAAATATGTTAAATAGTTCGGAAGATATAGACCAAAACAGATTATAATACGCAACAATTAGTAACAATTCAATATGTACATATTGACATATGCTATATTGTCAGAAGGTTGCCAACCAATAGTTTTACGTGAAATAAGAAAATTAGAAGAAAAGTGAATAACTCAGTGGTAATTCGAATCAATTTTTGACAGAAGGTGTGCGTCACGTGATCTCATCGAAAAGGTAAGGGTTAAAGTCGTTCATGTAGAATATATCTTACTACCTTCATCATTTTATAATTTTTCTGCTAATTCGTGCCTTTCGTGTCTATCCTGATGTGTAGAATGTGAAAACAGCATATTTTGTTCTGACATCGAACTATATATACAGGGTGCAGCAAAATTAACCGTTGCAGAAGACAAGATAATATTTCGTTTTCAGGAAAATATAAACGTTTTCTATAATTAGGGTATTTTCTCTTTGTGTTACGTAAAAATACACATATTTTAACTTCGGGTGTCATATGCAAGCAACATAGTGGTGTGTCAGGGTAGGGGTTTGCAGTGAAATATGCGTTATTTTGAAAAAAAAAAAACAAAAAAGTTGTACCAAAAATGGTAAAGAATAAGGTAATTGATATCAACCATAGGGATTCCGGTTTGGGGTGTCTATGAAAGATGTCCCTGCACTGCAGTTTGAGCTGAATTTGGTGAAAATATGTTAAATAGTTCGGAAGATATAGACCAAAACAGATTATAATACGCAACAATTAGTAACAATTCAATATGTACATATTGACATATGATATATTGTCAGAAGGTTGCCAACCAACAGTTTTACGTGAAATAAGAAAATTATAAGAAAAGTGAATAACTCAGTGGTAATTCGAATCAATTTTTGACAGAAGGTGTGCGTCACGTGATCTCATCGAAAAGGTAAGGGTTAAAGTCGTTCATGTAGAATATATCTTACTACCTTCATCATTTTATAATTTTTCTGCTAATTCGTGCCTTTCGTGTCTATCCTGATGTGTAGAATGTGAAAACAGCATATTTTGTTCTGACATCGAAATATATATACAGGGTGCAGCAAAATTAACCGTTGCAGAAGACAAGATAATATTTCGTTTTCAGGAAAATATAAACGTTTTCTATAATTAGGGTATTTTCTCTTTGTGTTACGTAAAAATACACATATTTTAACTTCGGGTGTCATATGCAAGCAACATAGTGGTGTGTCAGGGTAGGGGTTTGCAGTGAAATATGCGTTATTTTGAAAAAAAAAAAAAAAAAAGTTGTACCAAAAATGGTAAAGAATAAGGTAATTGATATCAACCATAGGGATTCCGGTTTGGGGTGTCTATGAAAGATGTCCCTGCACTGCAGTTTGAGCTGAATTTGGTGAAAATATGTTAAATAGTTATGAAGATAGATACCAAAACAGATTATAATACACAACAATTCGTAACAATTCAATATGTTACTATTGACATATGATATATTGTCAGAAGGTTGCCAACCAATAGTTTTACGTGAAATAAAAAAATTATAAGAAAAGTGAATAACTCAGTGGTAATTGGAATCAATTTTTGACAGAAGGTGTGCGTCACGTGATCTCATCGAAAAGGTAAAGATTAAAGTCGGTCATGTATTATATATCTTACTTACTTCATCATTTTATAATTTTTCTGCTAATTTGTGCCTTTCGTATCTATCCTGATGTGTAGAATGTGAAAACAGCATATTTTGTTCTGACATCGAAATATATATACAGGGTGCAGCAAAATTAACCGTTGCTGAAGACAAGATAATATTTCGTTTTCAGGAAAATACAAACGTTTTCTATAATTAGGGTATTTTCTCTTTGTGTTACGAAAAAATACACATATTTTAACTTCGGGTGTCATATGCAAGCAACATAGTGGTGTGTTAGGGAAGGGGTGTGCAGTGAAATATGCGTTATTTTGAAAAAAAAAAGACAAAAAAGTTGTACCAAAAATAGTAAAGAATAAGGTACTTGATATCAACCATAGGGATCCCGGTTTGCTGTGTCTATGAAAGATGTCCCTGCACTGCAGTTTGAGCTGAATTTGGTGAAAATATGTTAAATAGTTATGAAGATAGATACCAAAACAGATTATAATACACAACAATTCGTAACAATTCAATATGTTACTATTGACATATGATATATTGTCAGAAGGTTGCCAACCAATAGTTTTACGTGAAATAAGAAAATTATAAGAAAAGTGAATAACTGAGTGGTAATTGGAATCAATTTTTGACAGAAGGTGTGCGTCACGTGATCTCATCGAAAAGGTAAGGGTTAAAGTCGGTCATGTAGGATATATCTTACTACCTTCATCATTTTATAATTTTTCTGCTAATTCGTGCCTTTCGTGTCTATCCTGATGTGTAGAATGTGAAAACAGCATATTTTGTTCTGACATCGAACTATATATACAGGGTGCAGCAAAATTAACCGTTGCAGAAGACAAGATAATATTTCGTTTTCAGGAAAATATAAACGTTTTCTATAATTAGCGTATTTTCTCTTTGTGTTACGTAAAAATACACATATTTGAACTTCGGGTGTCATATGCAAGCAACATAGTGGTGTGTCAGGAAAGGGGTGTGCAGTGAAATATGCGTTATTTTGAAAAAAACACAAAAGTAGTACCAAAAATGGTAGAGAATAAGGTACCTGATATCAACCATAGGGATCATGGTTTGGGATCTCAATGAAAGATGTGCCTGCACTGCAATTTGAGCTTTATTTCGTGAAAATATGATAAATAGTTCGGAAGATATAGACCAAAACAGATTATAATACGCAACAATTAGTAACAATTCAATATGTACATATTACATATGATATATGGTCAGAAGGTTGCCAACCAACAGTTTTACGTGAAATAAGAAAATTATAAGAAAAGTGAATAACTCAGTGGTAATTCGAATCAATTTTGACAGAAGGTGTGCGTCACGTGATCTCATCGAAAAGGTAAGGGTTAAAGTCGTTCATGTAGAATATATCTTACTACCTTCATCATTTTATAATTTTTCTGCTAATTTGTGCCTTTCGTGTCTATCCTGATGTGTAGAAAGTGAAAACAGCATATTTTGTTCTGACATCGAAATATATATACAGGGTGCAGCAAAATTAACCGTTGCTGAAGACAAGATAATATTTCGTTTTCAGGAAAATATAAACGTTTTCTATAATTAGGGTATTTTCTCTTTGTGTTACGTAAAAATACACATATTTGAACTTCGGGTGTCATATGCAAGCAACATAGTGGTGTGTCAGGGAAGGGGTGTGCAGTGAAATATGCGTTATTTTGAAAAAAACAAAAAACAAAAAAGTTGTACCAAAAATGGTAAAGAATAAGGTACTTGATATCAACCATAGGGATTCCGGTTTGGGGTGTCTATGAAAGATGTCCCTGCACTGCAGTTTGAGCTGTATTTGGTGAAAATATGTTAAATAGTTATGAAGATAGATACCAAAACAGATTATAATACACAACAATTCGTAACAATTCAATATGTTACTATTGACATATGATATATTGTCAGAAGGTTGCCAACCAATAGTTTTACGTGAAATAAGAAAATTATAAGAAAAGTGAATAACTCAGTGGTAATTGGAATCAATTTTTGACAGAAGGTGTGCGTCACGTGATCTCATCGAAAAGGTAAAGATTAAAGTCGGTCATGTAGGATATATCTTACTACCTTCATCATTTTATAATTTTTCTGCTAATTTGTGCCTTTCGTATCTATCCTGATGTGTAGAATGTGAAAACAGCATATTTTGTTCTGACATCGAAATATATATACAGG